>NW_022900934.1:2740520-2778964 GCF_012274545.1 Fukomys damarensis | reverse complement strand
TGTGTGTGTGTGTATATATATATATATATATATATATATATATATATATATATATATACACACATATATAATGCGTGATGCAGATTCATGGCCTTCGGGTGCCACGGGGACATAGCAACTCATGGGACGGATGTGTGAGCCCCGTCCGTGGCCAGCCACCCTGTGGACACTGTCAATAGGAGTGAGGGAGGAGTGGCCGCTAGGCATTTGTAACCCTGAAGGGGAGTCTTAGCTCTCTGGGTTGAAAATGAATTAAACTTTCCAAGTTTGGTGGACACTTTCAAAAGAGTTTTGGGAAGCCAGGCATAGGGATTGAAATTTGACTTGAAAGAAATAGGCATTGTACATATAGGTGTTTAATGAGAAATCGATTATTCTAACCAGGGAGCTGTGAGCCCTGACTTGTCTCGGCATTGCCTATTGCTGAGGGATATTTTTACAGACACAGAATCTCAAGACTGGAAGGAGTTTGAACAGTGAACTATTCATCTTGGAAGATCAAATTGATTTCTTCTAACTTTTCACTAAGGTGCCACTGAAAAATGATTTATCACTGTCATATTGTTATTTCTCGAAGGCATTTCAAAACATCCTATAAGGATCTGAATTAATTTTGTAATAATGAGCTCATATCAAACACGTATCTGATATTTCAGAGAACACTGCCCAGTGCTTTGGTGATGTAGTCAGTTTGAGCAAGATCTGTGCATGCATTAGCGTGGTCACAATGACCACACGTTTCACAGAAACACCGTCTGTCATGCACCTCTCACTTGGAATAGTTTTAATCTCAGTGGAATATTGGCCAGACTTTCCTTTGAAAACAAGTAGTAAAATTGCAATCTACTCTTCACCCTACTCTTTATTTCCTTTTCATTTACAAGAAAAAAGAATGCTTAAATCTAAAAAACAAACAAACCTTTCCCAAGAGGTCTCATTTACTACTAAAAAATCTAACTTGGTTTCAGAGCTGAGGGAAATGTCAACACAAGTAAGATTTTAATGATTGCCTGGTCATATTTAACATTTGCCATAAAAGTCTCTTGATGGGACATGCACAAAATTTGAAAATATATCATTTTGAAATTATGTATGTGCTCATGACATTAGCACTGTGAGGGTAAAAGTAGCCCTGAAATACTTCTCTGCTTGCATTGAACCCAGAAGCTTTTGGTTTCTAGACCTCTCCAGAACACAAGCTCTTGAAAAGGTGGAAAGTCACTCTCTAGCCCTGGGTGGGTCCCCCATGCAGACCAGGAATTCAGGAACACTGAGCTGGGCCTCCACATGAAGGCAGGGCCTGTGGCTTTTTCTATCAGTCACAGGGCTGAGCAGGACCACACATCAGACATGCTTCTAGCAGGATCAGAAGTCAAGAGCAACCAGAACCACCAGAAAAGTGCCTGCAAGGCCACACTGCACTGCACCGTCTGCAAGATGGACTTGCAATCCCAGCTCTTGCCCTGAGGTACCCTGCCTGCTCACTGCCACATACCCATCTCTGTCAACTGGGGCATTGATGAAACGGGCACGACAGCCAATCCACTGGACTGTGCTGACTTTCGGACTGTGACCCTGCATATCTGCAGGGCCTCCCACCACCACTGTGAAGTACTGAAGCAACTGTGACTGGTTCAAAGCTAAGTACAAACAGTTCATGTGCATTCGTTGGCATCCTGGGCTTGGTGCTTTATCTAGAATCTCCCAGTCTTCCTGTGGATCCTGGGGAGGCAGAAATGTCATCTCATCTTACAGAGGAGAAAATGGGAGCCACAAAAAGCCAGGTGACAGGGATGAGATGCCTGGCTCACCCCATACTGCAGCCACCTTGATGCTGAGAGCAGGTGACCTTCAGACACAGTCCCTGCAAAGATGCCTCAGTTTCAGGAGTTTTCCTGTCACACATGTCCTGGGCAGCCCCATCTGAGGACAGATGGAGGGAGGTCTAAACCCCAACCATCTCAGTCCCACAATGTAACCCAAGCACATTGCTCAAGCCCCAGAGCTCTGCGGTCAGCTGGGGCTGCTGTCCAGGCCTTCATCATTGCATCCCCCCACCAAGGTGACCCTGAGAGCCTCCCAGAGCATGGCCTGCTTTACCACAGCCAGTCATGCTCTGACAGCTGAGAGCCATTTTTCAGAATTTTGCTGTACTGTCAGCCAAAAAATTGTTGATTTCCTCAAAGAAGCATAGTCATGCCGAAAAACTTCACAACATTAGGAGACTGTCAGTGTTAATTAACCAGGACTTCAGATTGTAAAATGGTTTCAATTGCATATTATGTTATTCTCTTCAAGTATATCTGTCAAGTACATACAGCACCTAAGGAAGGGAATGCAAAATACAAGCATTTGTCCATCTATCATCTATGTACAAGCACAGCAACCACAGGAGCAGTCCCTTCTCCTTCAGAAGCCATGCAATGTTTCTCATCAGTCATCCTGATTCGGCTCTCACCTGAGCCTGTGTAATTGGGGGCAAGGAGCCACTCTGCAGCCTGCCTGGATGCTCACACTCTCCTGGGTTCCAGAGTCAGGATCTGGGGTAGCCACGCAGGCAGAGAACACACCAGAGGAACCCCGTGGCAGTGCACCTGACCTTCCTGGGCTCTGCTGGGAGGATGTGAGGGACCATGCATGGGCACAGACTCCCCTGTCTCAGCAGATCTCCAGGGTGTGATGCCCACACTGTGCCTGCACTAGCTCCTGCTCTTTAACCATATCAGAAGTGAGGGAAGCCCTTGAGGAGCCAGCTCCCCACCGCCACTGCCAGCACCTCACACATCCTTGAGCACAGTCTAAGTGCCTCTTGACTGCTCGGAACTCTTTTCTTTATCAATCCAATGATAAAGAACATTGCTAAAGGGGAAGACCATTCTGGTTTAATTTTTCATGAGGGCAAACATGAAAAATTCAAGCTAATACAACCAAAGGGAGCAGTCAGGGCCCCCATAAGCCCTCACGCCTGCCTCTCCAAGCCACACCACGACTTCCTGTGTCCCAACCACACTGCCCAGGCCTGACTGGAGCCTGGGACCCTGGGGTGAAGCACAAATGTCCCCTGCATTCCCCTGAAAGACACCAGCATTTGTTTATTGGAAGGTCACTCCTGATGGCTTTAATTTAAATTTTTTATGTTTTTCTTCATGAAAATTTAAAAACTCTGCAGAAAGGGCCACAGTAAAGAAATTCCAAAGATTAAGAACAGTGCTGTCCTGCAGGAGACCCCAGCCTGACTGCAGCTCGGCTTCCTGGGCAGTGCCTGGGGACCTTCAGAGTCCTGTGCCACACCTGGCTGCCACCTGTGGGGACAGGAGAGGCTGCTGCTGTGCCGCCTTCCCTCACCTGCCAGGCTGAGTGTTCAGATTTTCCTTCCTCAGAGACCCTGACACTCCTCGCAGCCAAAGCGTGCTGTGTCTGGCAGTCACCTCCAAAGCCAAGCTGACAGTGAGCCAGGAGGGTTTTCTTGGGAGGGTCCCTCAGAGGCTGCAGGCACACTGATGCCCTCCAACCTCCAGCTCAGGTCTTGGGAAAGCAGCCACAGCAGCCCTGCCAGCAGCAGTCACCTGCTCACAGGACGGAGACACAGCTTCTCCTCTGGCCTGTGGGGTCGCAGACTGTGTCTCTGCATTCATTCATCTGCTGACCTTACACTGGCAATGTTGCTTTGGGCCAGGCATGGGCTGGGGACCAGCAGTGAGGATGCCGAGCTCTAAGCACATCAGACTGGCCAGCAGGATGCTGCAGGGGAGACCAGCCCTGTGCAGCAGAACTGCCCCACCCAGCTGCCTAGAAAATGCCAGCCACAGGGAGCTCCAGATGGGGCTGATGGAGGACTGCTCCAGCGGCTGGAACCAGCCTGGACAGGCCCAAAAGGGAGACAGAGCACGGGGTGTCCCACCCACCCCTGGTCTGCTCTGGTCTCCACAGATCTGCCCTCTGGACCTGTCACACGCCACCTTCTTCAGGGAAGCCACCCAGGCAGGCGCCATTCTGTGCACTCCCCTTGTCACCACCAGGCACACCCTGGGGAGGGGTCTGGGGCTCCCAGCTGCTCCAGGTTTGTAGAAGGAGGGTGATTTCTGCCAGGGGACTGCCCAGCATTAGAGCACCATCTGAATGGACTTTTTCTGGGAGTGGCATGCTGGGGCCCTATGCTAGAGGTCCATAGATTTCTTAAGAAGTTAAACTTGCCTGGAGCATGTAGTCAGAGCAGGAAGAGTTCCAGGAGGCTCTGGCTCCAGGAGGGAGGAGATAGGGTTGGTAAGGAGAGAAGGCCTGTGTGAAGGTGCAGTCAGGAGATACCAGCTCAGCCCAAGGAGGAGGGACACGGGTCTGGCGTGGAAGGACAAGGAGAGTGCAGAAGCGGGGGGAGCTGGCCTCGCAAGTATGGTGGTGGTTAGGAGGGGCTGAGGAAGCTGGTTCAGGGAAGAAGCACCCAGAGGCCCTGCTGGGGACTAGCAGTGAGGACAGCCAGATGAGTCAGGTGACAGGGAAAGCACCAGACCTGCCACAGCTTGAAGATTCTCCCAGATGTAAGTTGCCAGGAGTCGGGACACCACGGACCCTGCACAAGAGGGCGTTTTCGGTGCCACTGTTGAGGAGGTGAACCTCCTCGAGAACGGTGCACCCAGCATGCTGTGGAATAACTGCTGGAGGTCTGGGAAGTGGGTCCCAAGGCTGCTCTCCTGGGACACGGACAGAACGGGGACAGACTTAGACTTGGAGGGTGACCCTAGAGGAAGCAAGTCGCTTGGTTATCACAGAGACAAGAGAAGCCTTGCACACTTCAGCTCGGACCACTTCACAGCCCAAACATCAGCACAGTCATTGCCAGGTGTCCAGAGGACCAGCTGTGAGCAAATCCTCCCTCCATCCTGATGCAGAGCCCCAAGGGCTTCCTTGCTTTGGTCAACCTCAGTAACCATGGTTTTGCTTTCTGTTTGGAGTTGGAGCTCAGAGAATGCCCTTCTCATTTTGTTACTTATTCCATCCTATCCTGAGGAAGGAGTCAAGCAGGAACATGGGAATTGCCCCCCATAAAACCATAGCCCTCAGAGCTCCCCATTTCCCAGGGCGAGCTGAGCACCCCTGGCTGGTACAATCTTCTGCTCAGAGTCAAAGGTGAGGCTGTCTCACTGTGTGAAGACTTGTGAGGTGTGTGGCTTAGATGAAAAGAAGCCTGGACGGGGTACATTTCAAAGAGGGAGCCTCAGGGGCCCTCAGTGAGCAACACCAGAAACAACAGAAGGGCCCCTGCTGAGGTTTCGCAAGAGGACTGCAGAGCCGTGCCACAAGCAGAGCTGGGAGAGGAGGTGGGGCTGGGGGTACAGAAGATCACTGGTCACCACCTTATGAGGTGTTTTAGGCCCCTCCAAAGAATATGAAAAGTCGTACAGTGGATGCTTGTGCACACCACACCCAGCTTACAAATAAAACCATGCATTTGATGAAGTCCCATAGGGCTGTGTCCGTAACCTGTCCTGAGGAGAGCTCATTACAGCCCACACTCAGTTCCTCCTTCCACCCAGATTCTCCTCACAGTGGTCATCTGGAGGACCCTGCCTGCCGCCTCTCCTCCTCACAGGTGTAACAGGACAGGCACAGCACACCCCTAACTCAGAAAGGTCCCCCATCCGCCCTGACATTTTCCTGTCATCATCTTGCAATTCTCAGTAACTTTTAGGCAAGGGAGACTCACATCGCCTTTCAGAGGGTCCCGTAAAACATGTAGCGGTCCTGCCCAGGTCTAGAACTAGGATGTCCTCCAGAAGGCTGGTGTGTTCAGGGTGGGGCTTTGGAAGGTCATGTGTTCGTGGGTGCTGTCATCCACTGAAGACGTCAGAGATGGATGTGACACCAGAAGGCGGTCAGAAGGGGTCAGAAGGAGGCCTTGGGTGCCTCTGAGGGAGCTGTGTGTGAAGCTGTGAGTGTGAGGCTGAAGGGGCAGGGGAGACCCCAGAAGGTTGGAGAAGCCAGGAGAGCTCCAACCACGCAGTGCTGTAGGGCAGAGCCACCGGAGCCCTTCCAAGGTCACATCTCGCCACAGGCTGCCTTGGATGCTGGATGCGGAACCACGGGACTTAGTGTTTGCCCTCCTGGATTTTGGGCCTGCTTTGGTCCCATTCCTTTTCTCCCTCCATTTGTACCTTTTGGAATGGGAATACCTATCTTGTGCTATTGAACATTGGGAGCATTTAACTTTCTTTTCACTTATACAGAGTCTCACAGCTAAGAGTTTGCCTTAAATCCCAGAGGAGACTTGGGACTTGGACTTTTGAGCAATGCAGAAACTGTTAGGACTTTGGCAACTCTTAGAGATGAGTGAAATGCCTTTAGCATAACAAGATGTGCATGAGTCTTTGGGGGGCCGGAGGGGAGAAATGCTATGGCTTGAGTCTAGATGTCCTCCCAGACCCTCATGCAGTCATATGTGTGGAGTTGTAAAGGTGGCTGAATTAGGGTGTGTGGCTCTGGGATTAAAAATATGAGGCTGGGATTAAGGGTGCCCCAGTCTGGGGGTGGATGGAACCACCCAAAACACAGTTGCTTAGAAGGGATAAAAGAGAAACTACTAGTGAGGTCTTACAATGCCACTACTCATTTGACAAAACTCATATCACCTTACAGCACACAGGACACCTTAATGCATGCAAATTAAAATAAAAAACGGGAGAGGTTGGAAGCCACCAGGATAAAAGGCAGGATGATGCACGGGAAGACTGCAACTGCCCTGCACCTGTGCTGGCTGAAAGTACTGACCTGAGCAGGTTTGGAATTGAGTATGAGGCTAGAGGCAGACAAACTGCACGTAGTGCAGACCCCTGTCCCTACGGTGGTTGGATTAGCAGCTCTGATGCTGCTGTGTGTGTGTACTGGAGGTGAACAGATGAATAACGCATGGGGGAATGTCAGAGCCAGGTTTCTCCGCTTCTCCTTCCTGCAGTCGGAGATTACAGGAAAATAAAGGAAGGGCATCAGAATGACCCAGGCACATGTGGACGTGGATTAGAGCTCCAGGCATCAGTGTGAACCCATGTTTGTGCTGATCTAAATCGAGACGCTCATACACAAACTGTGCGTGCGCATATGATGTATTCTGTGTACATAGCTATAGACAGACACAAAACTATGTACACACATGCATACATGCACATATCCGGAGTCAGCACGTGCACATTTATTTCTTAACTCTGTCAGACGAGAGAGCTAGAATCAGTAACACGACTTCGGGATCAATGAGCACACCTAGAACCTAGATCTCAGATCCTAATATCATTCTCCAAAAAAAAGAAAAAAAAAGATCAAACAAGAAAGTAAGCAAAAAACATAGGAAAGAATACAGAAGTTTGAATGCTCCAAGTAGATGCTCTCCCCTCAAAGATGTGGATCCTCATATCCCACTCCTTAAGTGTGGGCCACACAGTCATTTCCTTCCAAAAAGTACAGAATGGAGGAGCAGAAAGAGCCCGCTACAGTGCAGAGCTCCAGCAAGCATGGCCTCCTCCGGGCAACACTGGGTGTGTACAGCGCCCGGTCACTGTGCCAGGGGTACCCCAGACAGCATGTGATGTGCTCTGCCTTTGGGATCTTCTTCCCAAAAGCCCAGTTAGAGAGAAAAGCAAACAAATCCCTTTCAAGAAACGCTGTATAAAATATCAAGGTCAACGATAATGTTTCTTCAAACTTGTCAAGGTTAAGAAAGGTAAGGCGGCAAGACATTTTCTATACGTGAGCTGGGTGGCCTGAGCTCACAGTGCTCAGTGGGGTTACATCTATAGACAATCCATTCGGGGAAGTAATGAAAGCCAAGCAATGTGGTAAGGTCAGGGGCGGGTCCACTAGAGAGCGTTTCTAGAAGAGACCCCAGAGGGCCAGGTCTCTACCCCTGGACACAAGGAAGACAGACCTCTCCGGGCTGGGAAGAAGCCGGCCCTGCAGCTCCCGCTGTGGTCCAGGGCTTCCAGCCCCCGGCTCTGAGAAAAGAAGTACAGATTGCCCAAGCTCCCAGTTCATTTTTTATCATGGATCCTCAAGCTGCCTGCAGTGACACGTAAACGTGCCATGGTATGCTGCACCGTACACGCAGAAGAACAATTAGTAAAGCAAAAGAAACCTGGAAAGTTTGGAGCTCAGTTAAACACACTCTGTCAACAGTGGTTATTGACTGTGGTGCATCTGTTGTATTTAAAACAGGGTGTTAATAATGGGGTGATTGCTCAGAGTATGAGGGCCTCTCTTACTCCCTGCATCATTTTCCCTGTAAATCTAACGTGTCTTAAAATAGAAACTTTATTAAAATATAGATTCCTCACTGCAGTGCGAATAAAGATATGTAAAAAAAAATTGTTTTGCCTAAGGCTTTAAACAGAGCTAAAGAAAACAAACAAATAAAACTTAGGTAATTTGCAAGGGAATGAAGGCAACAAGGAAGGAAGCAAGACCAGAGGGTGAGCCAGGGCCTGACGCTGCACCAGGGCTCCTGGATGCAGCAGTGCCTGCAGCCAGCCTTGCTTCCTCGGGCGCCCACCCACAGCAGGCGATAGACCACCCGCACTGCTCCCGTCTACACAACAGATTCAGGCTGGCTGGTGCTCTCCATGCCCAGTTTACCAATAGAGACTACTCTATGGCACAAGTGAGTCATTTGATAATTGGTGGACCTAAAGAGACTCTTAGATTGGTCCTCAAAGAAACACGTGAGGCTACCAAATAAAGCACAACCTTAGCCTGACAAAGCTTCTACGAGCTATTTAAGTCTACTCCTTTCATGCCATGTGGTCCTAAGAAGACGGAAATTCCTGTCGTTTCCCCATCGTGACCCATCCTTCCCTGTCCCTTAGCCCCTGCTCTTGCTGCTCCCATACTCACATGAGCCCTTACGGTCTGCTCGTCTGCTCCCACACAGCCCCCAGTGCCACAGCCCCAGTGGGCTGTGCTGCTCTGTATTCTGGAAGCTTCCCCCCCCCATGCTCCCCATGCTGGACTTGCTCAGGCAGACCCTCCCCTTCCCTGATAAGCTGTGATCTTCAGGACAGGGTTTAATGCAATCCCGAGTCACCCTGCACGCTCAGGAAAACAAACATGGTCTTTACTCAGCAAAACCCCCAACAATCCCTGGAAGATGCAACAGTGCACCCATGAACAAGCGAATCATTATTTTTGGAGCAGAGCTAGGATATTAATTGCCCTGATAAGAAGAACTGGACATGGCAAACAGCTTTCTGTTTCCTCTGCCCTCTACCTGCCATCACGCACAGGGACACCCCATGGGCACGAGGCCATCCTTCTCTTCCACTTCCTCCACAGTTATTGAAATGGGTGGGGATTTTCAGCCCCGGCTGCAGCGGGAAGGCAACCTCATCTTCTCAGTGCTTGAGACACAGTTGGCTGGCTTTGTCATTTATGCTCAGTCCAAATGTTTCTGTGATGATTTTCTGTTTGGTGTCCTGCATCACTCAGCAATACGGGAGCCTGGTGTGGGGAGGATTCCACAGTTGGATGAGTCTTAGTCTGGAATAAGACCCAGTCCTTTGTCATGAGCATTTCCAGGAGGCTCAGCACATTCTTTTAAAAACCAACCGTTCCTGCCCATGTCTCCCTATTTAAGCCATTTGTTTTCTGCCAAGTTTGGGGCCAATCACTGCCTGTCTCGAAATGGGATGGTGAACATGACTGCCACACAGGGTTGCTGGAGGATCAAGTGACCTAATACATAAAGTTTAGAGCAGAGGTCAGCAGCTGGGAAGTAACTGCAGAGAAAGAGCTGACTACAGCCCTGGGCATCATCACGGATGGACGGGGCGGTGGGAGGGGAGCTCGGGACCTGACAGCACTTGGGGACTGAAAGCCGAGGGGCAGGCTGCTGAGAAACCGCTGTGCAGTGCCAGGGGTGGTGTCTTCGGCTGTTTGGACCACTGCCAGCATTGCCATCCAGGATCCTACATATCCTCTGGCCAGGCTGGTGGACGGGCTATGCAGTGGGAGGGCCGCTGGAGAACCTCAGAGCCAGGACTGCCAGAGACCCTCAGAGACCCACGGCAGGCTGAGGTCAGCTTCACTCGGGCCTTTGGTCGGTGCCCTGGAGGGGAAGCTGACCCCTTCCTCCCAGCTGCAGGCTTTGGTGGCCGCTGACTCCACCCCCAAACAGACTTGTTCCGCGGGTGCAGTAAATGAGACTCCCGGGGAACGGCACCAACTGGAGGCACCTTACAGAGGACATGTTCCACTTCTCCCGAAACCAAGTGCCTGGGGAGAGTGAGCCAGGTGTAGGGGAAAGGGGGCGTGGCCCTAGGGCACCCCTTTGTCCTGGCTCCCACAGGGCTGCAGCTGTTTCCCTGGGCACATCCCTGCCAGTGTTTTATTTCTGCCCAGGCTCAGAGGCCAGGGCACTGCCTCCCACTCTGCCCTGCACATTCGTGCTGGGTCCAGGAGTCTTCAATGACCCCTGCTCCCTGGCCTGCAGAGTGCGGCCTGCAGGCCAGAAGGAAAAGAGGTCATAGGTTAAGCAGCAACTCCCCAGACATTGATTTCCCACCAACAGAGGATGCAGGGTGAAGCTGGCCATGCCCAGGGACTTCCAAGCTCTCTCAATCCTTAGACTTCCCTGGGCAGCATAGGCGACTCCTCTGGCAGAGGTAAATTCACCCCCTAGGTCAGGACAGGCCACCAGGGACGAAGCAGCTCCTGGGGAAAAGCACGTGACACCTCCTCCTGCTGTCCCGGGTATAGCTGTGCATCCCTGGACCTAGAACTTTGCTTTATACTTGCAAATCTGGACCCTACTGTACCTTGTGAAACCCTCCCCTGGAATTCTGAATGAAAACAAGGTCAATAAAAAGAGGCACCAGCTCATTCCCCCTTTACATAGCTACTGCCTGCTGAGGAGCGTGGGTCTGGGGATTCTGGCCACCCCAGGGGTGGAGAAGGGGTGCATAACTGCTGGGCCAACCACAGCACCCTGGTCTTCTCCACCGCTAGGAAGGACAGAGCAGCCTTTGGTGAGGGATGCACAGATTTAAATAATTGAAAGTCGGAGCTCCGTGTGACTCCAAGATGAGGCGTCATTTATTTTAAATGATAAGAAATGCGTCTGTTCTCTCTCTCAGGAGCAGCCCGATCCCTTTATTGAACCGCCCGCTCTGCCCACACATCTCTCTCTTGTGCCGTGCTGAGTGAAAGCTCCATGCTGGGAGGGGAAGTGCACATAGAAAGAGGTTGGTCTGAGGATGGCTTCTATTTCTTTTGTAGTTTTCTAAGGGTAAAACAAATTACATTGCCATAGAAACTTCATTTTCTATATATTTTTCAAGAAGTTTCTCAGCAGATTCAGAAACTGTACAGAGATAGGATCAGACATGGTAGCACAATTTAAGCAGAATTAAACAGAACCTGATTTATAATCCTGAGCCCACAGACCAGAGTGTGTATTAATAAACCATCTCTGGGGGAAACCGGAGTTAACATCCCCAAACTTATCCCCGGTGGAATCTTCCGCCATATATCATTGGACATTAAAATTCCCTACAGCACTTAGAACTGCAAATTTGCTTTGCAGAAAGTCAGATAATATCAGGTCTACTGGCTCATTTCTCAGTGGGGGAAGATGCAGGCACCAGAAAACCAGTAGTGGACGCAGCCCAGGTCCCCAGTGTCAGGGATGGCTCAGGACCCAGAGGGTTATCTGCCTCTTCCCCACCGCAGCCATGGTCAAATTCAGCTGCTATGAGGACCACCCATGCGTTCAGGTGTATTACTGCAAACACCTTCTGTCAGGCACATGGTTATGATGGGCAGGGTAATCTATGTAATTGTTCGGCACTATTGTTCCCAGGGATTTAATCTATGTTTAATAGCTTAGTAAGACAGGACATAATGAGCAGCATGCAATTCCTGTAATCACGCCATGGGCCCCAGCATGCTTTGCAATTCATTTATTGCCATCCAGCATCACCTAAATTTTCAGTATTACCTGCTGGCCATGGAAGGAGCCAAGAAGCCTGTTCAGAGAGGAGGAAACATGAATTATTTCTTCATGAAGTACTTCCTTTCAAACTTCTGCATCGAAGAGGTGGTTATGTTGGCTGAAGTGGTCATCTGCCAATGCTGTGAGCAGCGTCAGCCCTTCTGTCACACAGCATTAGGTTGCCCTTGAGCAAGACACACTGCAGTGGCCAGCCTCAACCTCACCAGGTGGAGATAAAAGTAATAAAACATCTCAAGAAGGAAGGCCATCGAGAATTAGCCTCGACACCCCATAACAATTGTCTTCTGAGCTCTCAGCTCCCAAGGAGCATGGTTTCTAAAGGAAGGACAGTCAACTGAGTTGAATACATTTCTATCAGGGTAGCTTAACGTGTCCAAAACTTATCACATTGTCTTTTTAAACAAACTTTTAGGAATTCAGAAATATGAAAATAGTATAGTGTTTACATATGCCACTTACCCAACTATTTCTGTTATTAAAAACTTACTTTAGTGTTGTATATTAGTCATAGAATCACTTGCTAAAGCAAAGTCAGTACATTACTATTAACTGAAGTCTCCACTTCACCAGCTTGTCTCAGAACAGTGGTCATACCTCCTTGGGCTCCTGTTGGCTGTGACAGCTTCCCAGATGTTCTTTGTTCTTGATGACTTCGATAGTTCCAAGTGGTAGTCATCAGATATTGGGTGGAACTTCCCCGGAGATGGGCGTGTGCACCATGTTCATCATGGTTAGATCACACTTGCTGGTTCTGAGAGGAAGACTACAGTGGTGAAGGCATTTCTCAGTGCATCTCAGCAAGGCGCGTGGTAGGTGCTGACTTCGACCACGTGGCTTAAGATAGTTTTGGTCAAGTTCCCCCACCATACTTACTCATTTTTCCTTTTCTGGAATGTATTCTGTGCCACACTCAAAGAGTGGGGAACCCTACTTTGCCTCCTTGAGAGTGGATTATCTAAATTATTTGGAATTCTCATACACATGAGATTGGTCTATCCTTCCCAACTTATTTATTCAACATATATTTACATAAGTATGAACTTAAAGCTATTTATTTTTATCTGAGGTTATTTTGCTCCAGTTGCTCTGGCTTGAGCATTGGAAGACCTTTCAGTGGCTTCTTTGCCTTGTGTCTTTCCAGCATGACTTCTTAAAATCGAAGGTCTTGTTAAGCTGGAGGACATTCTCATTTTCAAGCTCTGCAAGATGCTCCGTGTGCTTCCTGTGTATTTTATGCCCTAGTCTGAGAATCAGCCATTTCTCCAAAGTCTCCTGGATGATATCAGTAGGAATGTTGGGAGGATGATATCAGAATCCAAATTACTCTTTATTCTGGAGAAAACCTCTCAACTTCTGGTCTCTGTCCGGACCCCATAGTGTTTTGGCTGAGTCGTGCTGAAAGCTCAGGAATAGCATTCTCATCAGCTCCCAGTTATGTGCTGCAGGGTGATCTACTTAGGATGTGGTGGAGGGAGGGGTTAGGGCCAGACTTGCGCCACTCCTCCTGGGCCCTGGGACTCTGGGTGCCGTCTCTCTTGCACACCGCTTCATGCCTGTGTCCACACCTCCTGCCTCGAGTGTGAATGTCAATTTCAGAAACTGAGCATCCGCAGTGTTAGCGAGGGCGCTGGCGCTGGACACTGCAGTTGCAGGCTCCGAGGAGGGTCAGTCACCATTGCTCCGAACTGGACGACTGCATTTCTGTGAGGTTTTCTCGAAGGTTTTCCAGCATCCAATCTATACAGGATCTGCCCTCCGAGGACAAAGCTCCCGTGCAAGCTCCCCCCTTGGAAATCCCCAGCATGTCTGCACAGCTCTCGTAACTCCTGGCACGCGGCTCTTGCAGAAGTCCTCATTGGGCTCATTTTTTTCCATGTTCACTTAAATTAATTCAACTAATGACAGGGGCTTGGCGCTTTATACTCTAGGGAGGCAGGATTAGAGTTGACTCCATTAGCCCCAAATGAGGCCCTGAAGGAAAATTTAATTCACTTCCCAAACACTGCTCTGAAATCAGAGGTGTGATTCAAGAGGAAGGTGAGAAGCGGTGGTTTAAATCAGTCCATTTCCTCCTGAGACAAGAGCCTGGCCTCAGCCTCCTAACTGAAGATACCCTTACAGCAGCTTTGTGTGGGGGCTGTTGCTTCAATCTTTTAAATGCTAAGAATTTAAAAATCATCCTGAAGCCGCAGGATTTACACTCGGCTCTGTGCGCGGCTGGGCAGGACCACCTCTAGCCCAGGCAGAGTCCCAAGCTGGGGCTGCCGTGTAACAGGGACTTGGGCATAATCACGTGTCACCAGGAGGTGAGCAGAGAGGTCCCCTGAGCCAGACATGGCCAACGCGAAGCTGAGAGCAAAGGTGCCCAGGGACAGAGGAAACTGGCTAAAATGTGCCTCTGGATATCCGGTTTATTATAAAGTGACCTAGTCTTCGCTTTTCTTGAAATGAAAGAGCAGGGGATGCTGAAGTGCTGAGAGAGGTGTGGGACAAGCTGCGTGGATGCTTTGTCTGTGCAAGAAGCTTCCCTCTGACATATGTGTGATTTGGGATTAAGACAAAATGTAGTTGGTTGCTCTTTTTCCACTGTGTGCTCATTTTAAAATAAATATTTAGAATTAGGAACAAGGACTAGGACAACAGATAGAAAGATGATGTAAGCAAAAACGAAAAAGAGACAAAATATCCCAAGCAGGAACACGTACTCCAGACTTAACCACGGTGACTGCGTGAGCTCGGAGTGAGATGGCGCCGATGAGGGTTACAAAACCGCGCAAACCTGAGGGTCAGTTCAGAGACAGCCCCCGCCCCGCGAACGTGCTAAGGGCGGCTTGCTGTGTATCCTTCCCTCCAAAGAGGAATGGGCAAAGCGGGCAGACCCCATCCCACGCAGGCAGACACCCTTCGAAATCTCCCAGACACCAATTCTTTCCATACCTTGTTCTCACCCAGGTTCCAGCGAGAGAGTTTACAGGTCCCCAACCGAAGTCGTTCCCAGGGGGTCAGAAGTGCGGTGCCCCCAGGGAGGTTGCAGCCCAGAGCCCCGCACGCGCGTGAGGCAATGAACTTCCGTCCACCTGAGGCGAAGCAGCCTTGGCCGGCGCCGCTTTCCACCCCGGAACGGAGCAGCCTCGCGGGGACCGGCCACGCTCGTGTCAGGTCGCCCCACGCGGTGGCTTCAGCCTGGGGCTCTGGAGCACACATGTGCTTAACCTGCTGCTCTGTGCCGTCTCCAGGACTTGAGGCCGAGATGTGAGGTAGCGTGGGGCTCTCCTCTTGGGCTCTGGGCCCCATTCCAACGCAAGGCTGTGGCAGCATCGCTTCCTCGCCGCCGTCAAGGCTGTCGTATCCACCTGCTCCGTGACGGCAGGGGAGACAGCTGTCTCTCACGCTGCCTCTCTGATCTCGTCCAGCTCCGACTGCTCTGTGATGCATAAGGGCTTGGCCGATCGGACCAGGCCCTCCAGGCAAAGCTGCCTTTGACGAGCACAGAGGCGCTTGGCCAGGGACCTCAGTTCCACCATCTGCAAAATTCCTTGAGCTTTGCCCCCAAACAAACCCTGATCCCAGGAGCAATACCTCATCTCGTCACCGTCACCGGGAGCTCCCACCTTCATCAATGGAGAGGGCGGCCAAGGGCACGCCCACTGCGGGATTTCCTCTGAGCCCTGCCAGGACAGCTACCTGAGCGAGATTAACTTCTAAGAATCTGCTGAAACATAAATATTCATTTCCTGAAAAAGAGCAGAAATGGCCCAGCTATCAGGAGAACCAGAGCTGCCAGAAGGCCTGCGCAGAGGATTACAAATGTGGCCGCCTTCCGAGCCCATTTTTCTCCATGTAGAAGTCCCTGGTTGCTAATGGGCTGTAAGCGCACTTGGGAGGCAGGACAGCTCTCCAGAGCAAGGGAAATTCATTAAGTCACACTCCCTGCAGGTGCTCTGGCTTCTAGAATTCCCTTTGTAATTTTTTTCCTTTTCAAACACAGAATGCATATTGGAGTCCCTTGACAGTTTTCATGGGTCCTGGTGAGAGTTTAAGAGGAGGCCTTACTGAGATTCTATTTCGCCTCTTTCTGCTATTAAACAAAGAAAGCAGTTT
This sequence comes from Fukomys damarensis, assembly GCF_012274545.1. Lineage (NCBI taxonomy): Eukaryota > Metazoa > Chordata > Mammalia > Rodentia > Bathyergidae > Fukomys > Fukomys damarensis. Next base: position 2,762,877 of record NW_022900934.1, on the reverse strand, counting down.
AAGGGTACCCTGGGCAGCTTCGCAGTGCTCTCAGGCAGCGAGCTGCAGAGAACACTTACTTACAAGCCGATGTTGATCCGGCTTGGAAAGGAGCTTTCTGCGCCCAGACCGCCAGCCTCATTGACAGAGGAAGAACGAATTTGCATTTGAGCAAAAGGGAAGTGGCTGAGGCTGGAGAAGTAAAGATGGGTAGACTGGAGGCAAAGAAAACCTGACTTTAAACTTTCAACAAGAGCTACAGCTTCAGGACACAGAGTTATCCACGGTTACAATGCCCCCCTCCCCCCAGAAACTCCTTCCAAAAATTTCTGAGGGCCTTAAAGGTACAATAAGCCTGTAATCATGCCTGTGATTTTCATCAATAAATTGGTCCTGGGCTTCCCCCTTATTGTAGACTCACATACCTCACAGATACCCACCCCGAGGACACAGCACTACCAGGCGGGAGCGTCCCTTACCGCAACACATGCAGAGGATTTGCATCCTCCCACCAGACTGCAGTGTGTCTCTGTGAGCACCTGCACCCCTTCCGAACTTGTCCTTCTTTCTGCCCTTTCCGTACAGCTTGCCATAACACCTGACGGTTCTTCTCTGTGACTTCAGTCAGCAAACCTACAACCTATACCAGTGGGGCTAGCCAAGGTCTCCACCTGTTCCAGCCAGTGACCCATGAGAAAGTCAGTGCAAGGCAGCTCTGGACTCCAGGCTCTCCTGGGTCTCCCGTGTTCCTTCCTGCGCTCCATCCCACATGTGGGAGACCACTGGAGACACGGCCTGTAGGCAGAGAGCTGCAGTGGTGTCCCCAAGGGAGGTTGCAAGCTGACTCCCTCCTTGGCCGTCTTCTGCAGCCCCCAGTTCCATACAAACAGATGAGATCTGTGCCTGGCCTGCTGCATCCCCTTTATCCTCAGAAAATAGTACAAAGCATGCTATTCTCTTTTATTGTGTTTAATTTTTTCATTTTCTATTAACACATACTATACATCCCTGTGTTAGACAAATTAGAACATTTATATATGCAAAGGGAAATAAAAATCACTCACAGTGACTGTGCAGAGATCATCAAATGCTTAAGATTTCTCCTCCTTGGGCCTTTCTGTGTGTTCATGTGTGCTTCGGGTGCACGTGTGTAAAGAAAGAGGGAGAGAGACCATCTTACAGGAGCAGAATAATAATACGGGCAGCATTCTGCAATCTGCTCCTCTTTATTTGGCCATTGCAGAATAACCTCTGTGCCTTACACATCTCTGTTTCCTGGCAGGTGCCAAATTCTCAGCAGGATCTGCAGCCCAGACTCAGCCCTGTGAGCAAGCCTGGAGCCACAGCAACATGGCAGCAAGCACAGAGGGGCAAATGGGCGCAGTCATGAGTCACAGCTCCCGAGCAGTGGTACTGAGCACTGCTAATGTCCCAGAGCACCTCAGAGAGTCCACAGGTAAAAATGTCTGCCTGCTAATTGTCATGCATTTTAATTTGTAACTTGAACAATTACATAAGGAGCATACAAACAGCATGATTTCACGCATTTAATTGTCACTGTTAGGATTAGGCTTAAGCGCTATCTTCATTTTTAAAAATGAAGAAAACACTCTTAGGAAAACAGTAATTTTGGAACTTCTCAGATCAAACAAAAGTGATTCAAGACAATCCTGACTGAAGTTTATAAGAGAAAGATATGGTGTAACTGTTTCCCCCTGAACACATTTGTTTATTTCTTATTTTTCTGCTACAAGAACACTGTCATGTCTTCCTTCATATATTTTTATATACTTAGTTGATTGCTGTCTCCAGAGAAAATTTCCTGAAAAGAAAACAAGTTTGGATACTTAAATGGCTTGAATGTTTTAAAGGTAATGTCAAAAACTGGCCTCTGGGGTCTGGGCTGCCCGGCAGGGTGAGGGCTGTCTCTTTGCCTGGGGAAGGGCTCTGCAGTGGAGGGTAACAAAGGTGACACTTAGCTGGAATCTGTGCTGCCTGCTTAGTGAGCCCCCTACTTCCTCGATATCTGCCCTGCGAATGTCTTGGATCCAAAATGTTCCCCCAAATCATCATGGTTTCAGATTGAGGAACTGAATGGTTCATGAAGGGTCTAGCTGGTTTGAGTAATCTATTAACATGTCCGTAGCTCAGTGGGTTTATTGGGAGGGGGCCTGAGTGGATAAAGCAGATCCCGGGGCTACATCTCTTTTCCCCGGCAATTCCCCTGTTCCCTGCTCCCCGGCTATGAGAAGTGAGCAGCTCCCTTCACCACACTTTTCTACCATAACATTTCTGCCTTGGAACAAGCAGACCATGGACCGAAGCCTCAGAAACCATGAGCCAAAATAAATCTTTTTTGCTTTAAACTGTTTATCTTACTCATTTGTCACAGGGACAAAAAGTTACCAAGTGCACCTTCCCTGGATTCTCTCTGTCTCTATCAGTCTGTATCTCTCTGTGTCTCTGTCTTTGCTTTTCTGACTATCTCTGTTTTTGTCTCTTTTTTGCTTTTTCTGTACCTCCTCCCTGTCTACCTCCCAGAGACAGCTACACATAAATTTTCAATTTAGAAAACAATGCAATGTGTGATGCTCGTCTTTCAAGCCAGAAAAAGCTGTGAACTGTTATTTATATTAATAATAAGACATTTTCAAAGATGAAGTACTTGTTTTGGGGACTGCACTAGGAAGAAGTGGCCACCTGAACCTGAGTCCCACGGCTCCGAGGGGACAGCTTTTTGCCCTTTCCTGGACCTAGTGCATAGACATTCCGCTGTCTCGCCTTTGGCAAGAGACTGCACAACCCCGTCTCTGTGTCTGAGCTTGTGCTGAAAGCCACACCCTCTCCTTCATGCACTATGTACCTCTGGTGCGCTTCCTCAGCTCAGGTTCCTCATGGGGTCCAGCACTGTCAAAACTTTCTCACCTGGAGAGGACGCCTGGAAACCTGGAAACCTCCCCTGAAGGCTGGCATCAGGACACCTGTCTGCCTGGCCACCTGGCCCTCTCCAGGGACAGGAACTGCAACAGCACTGGTCATGTTGGAGCAGGTGGCCTTGATATCAAGGAGCTGCCTGGTATAACTACAAACCGTATTATGTAACTGACTCTTTGTAACTGATTTCTCTTTACCACTTACAATGCTGTCCTTGAAAGAGTAATGCACATATAAACTATAAATAAAAGCCATAACCACTGGTAATAAGATTATAACTTTCTACATCAAACAAGGAAGGAAGAGGAATGCCCTGGCAGCCCACTTGATGTGAAAGTCTGTCCCTGACCCAGACCTGCATCCTTTGTCTCCCTAGGATACTAGAAAGACACCACGACGCTACAGACAGATGTGCCGCTTAGGTTCTCTACAGCAACAGAATCAGTAGAAACTATCTATGAGAGAGGATTTACTAAGTAGGTTTAAAGGATCAGATGCTGGAGCATCCGCAATGGCGCCTGCCCACTGGGGAGCTGGAGGACCCAGGAGCTGCTCAGCCTGGGTCATGGAAGGAGCAGAACAAGAGGGATCCAGGCTGCAGCCCCAGTCAGAAGCTAAAGGCCTGGAAGCTCCCTGAACAGTTGCTGGTGTGTGTCTGTGTTGGAAGCTGACGAAACTGGAGACCAATGTCCAATGGGGGACAAAAGCCAAAGATGTACCTGCTCATGCAGACCGGAGCTCCTCAAAGATGTGAGCTGACTTCCTTCTTTTTCCCTGTAACTCCATCCAAGCTACAAGCCTACAGGTTGATGCTATCCACAACTGAGATAGGTTTTGCCCCTTAGTTCGCTGGCCTACATGCCAATCATGTGGAAACGCCCCACAGGCACAGCCACAACTGCGGTCTCCATGGCACCACCGTTCCCACGCAGCTAATGCCAAGTGCCAACGGCGTGGCCATGAAGGCCCCTGCCCTCAGCAAAAGCATCCACATCTCCCCTTCCCACTGGCTGGGCTGCTCTGCCTGCTCTCCTCACCTAGCAGGAGCTTAGTGTCTCCCTTCCCCACTCGCTCCGGAGGTGCTGTGCCACGCTCTCAGGGTGCTGACCTTCGCGCTCGGTGTCCCTGCAGGTCACAGTTTCCACTGATCACAGGAACTGGGGACATTTTCCCCACCCTTGACAATGGCTGTTTCAGGCCTTGACACAGCACGGAGCTCACTGCCCAGACACTCCCTATAAGCGAGTAAATGAGCCCGGTCAAAGGCATCGATTGAGGTCCACAGCAAATGTTTGTAGACACTGCAGCTGAGGGAAAAGCTGACATTTGTGATCATCCTAAGGTTTTTCTTTGTAGAGCAAAACATAAGATCAAGACAGCAATAGAACCAGGCTCGAAGGAAATCGATTGCTGGGCTTTATAAATTAATTGCTGATCTGGGCTGCACTCGGTGTCCTGGGATGCCTTCAGTGGACAGTGGGGTCTGCGTAGAAACTCGAGCCCCTCTGTGTTCACAGGGCTCCCCACACCTGGCTGGTGCTGCTCTCCCTGGACCTTGTTTAATGATTCATTGCAGCTCCCAGTGGGAGGCCTCTGCTCTCTGCACAAGAGAAGCAACACACAGGGCTCGGAGAAAGAGATGTCTGTATATTCCTATCCACAGATCATGGCTCAAACAAGAGAAGAATAAGCTCATTATTAGCCTTCCTCAGGCTGTGCAATAAAGTACCGATGGGTTGAGGCTAACCCTTTGGGGCACGATTAATACAATCAAATTCTGGCTCATTCATGTCATTTTCCCTCAAAGTTTGCTAGGAAGGAGTCTCGTGGCCCCCAGCGATCAGATTATCTGATCTTGTGCTTCTCAGCACTAGTAAATGCTCATCCTCTCCATCAGTTCATTTTGGTCTAGAGAACAGCACACTAGAAAAATCAGGAAAACAAAGAAACCCACTGCGGCCAGTGGCAATGTGTAGACACAAAGCTGTGTGTGTGTGTGTGCATGTGTGTGCACATGTGTGTACGTGCATGTGTCTTTCCAAGGCGCCACGTTTTCCATTGCCACGCTGGGAGGCAGTGACACGGAAATGAAGAACAAGGACCAAAAAAGCAGGATAATTTTCCTGATGCTTTTGTCCTCCTGACTATAAAATTCTCTCTGTCAAGAGGAAAATAATTAGACACTGTCTCAGGAGACTCGAGTTCTAAACTGGTTCTCAATAAATAGCTGTTTGTCCTTAAGCAACTCACTCCATTTTTCTGAACTTTTGTTAAATAAGTGTAGGACAACTTGTGACTTTGAATACATGGCCCAAAATATACCTATTATTAACTTAGGATGAAACTGTGTTCATTGATTCACATAAAAAATTGTTTGCATTCTCAGAGTAACTGTCCTAATCATTAAAATATTAATGAGAAAATCATTACTTTTCTCTCAACCCTAAAATGTTACTCTCTAGTCAACCTGACATAGCAGCACAAAAGATTTCTAATATGTATTCCAGAAAAGTGGTTTTGACTGTCAATGTATAGTTTGGAGGCTGCCTGTGTCCCAAGAAGTGACCTTGCTGGTTTTAACAACCCTTCCCATTTTAATTGTTTGTCTGTGATTTATAATGCATAGGCTGGTTTAGGGAATGTGACACCTGATCTATTGTGAAGTTTTAGAAAGAGTCATTTGCTGTCAACAATGATTGTTGGCTTCAATTTAACCACACTTTAATCTGGGACCTTACTCTGGATGGTAGTGGGTCTTCAATCGAAAGAAGAGAAGACAAAGGATAATTAACGTGCAGTCTTACACACACACACACACTCACACACACTCAAAAGGGCAGACAAAGGATTCAAACACACTCCAATTTTCTGAACGCAAGCCATCTTATTCCTTTACGATGCTGAGGCTTTTCATTTATTCATGATCAAACATCAGGTGAGGAACTCCCTCCCCAAAACAATTGCTTGTTTGCAAGAGTTGCAAGAAATCCATTGCACACCCCTGGGTGCTTCCTTTCCATAGTGAGTTGCAGAGAAAGGGAAAGAAAGAAAGAGGCACTATCTTGCTGGAAACCACCTCGAGACTCCTGAAAGCCCAAGAATGTGACCCCCATCTCTGTGGAACAGGAAAACAGTAGGGTAGGCTTCAGAGAAGAGGCACGGTGTGCAGTGCAAGCTGCCTGCTGGGGCTGGCAGTCAGAAGGGGCTCTTTCCCTATTTCTGCTTAAGCAATGGAGCCCCTACTGCTGCTGCCTCCCTCCTGCCTGAAGCTTTAGTGTTGGATTCCAGAAGAAGAGAGAAAATCTGCAGCATCTCACTGGCTTTCCTTGTGTACTTTGCAATTTTGCAAGATACAAAACGATGCCCACAAAACCCTTATAACTATAATTTCCATTTGTGAGGGAAACAAAAACAAACAAACTACACAATCTCACTGGAGCCTATGTATAGCTTTCTTTTTAACACATTTACAGAAAATGTTCACCCTGCTATGCCTTTTCTGGTTCATCTGAAGGAAGTCACTTTTCTAGTTCCCCTGTAATATCAACCTGCTCGTCAGTATTTTTAGAGCACAGCTGTGAATGTTTCTCATGTTTCCGGAACTGTTGCTCCCCAAGCAATGTTCTCAGTCTAACCCGGCGGCCAGCTGGGAAGATGCTTGAATGTCCCCATGTGCAGAAGTGGTTCTGGACCTGAGCTGGGCACCCTAAGGAGGGACAGAGGCCTCATGCTGCCCCACGTTAGGGTCGGAGCTGGGTGTCCCAGGGTCAGGTGCTCAGGGAGGGACACAGCGTATCCGCACAGGAGCTGAACTTCCCCTCCCGCCAGTCCCCTCCTTCCACTCAGCTCACATTTCTTCTGAAAGCCTCCAGGGAGCTTTTGCTCTGGGCCAGACATGGAGCTGGGCCAGGGTGTACAAGAGACATGGAGCATGGAGCTTGCTCGTGAAAGGCTCACAGAGCCACAAGGAAGACAGATAAGGAAGCAGGAAGCGAGACACAGAGCAGCTCAGCTGCAGCAGTGATGGCAGCTGCAACTGCAGCCCCTGCATCACAGTGCATTTCCTCCCTGACTGGTCAGCTGAAGAGCTCCACCTGTATCCCTCAGTTGGGTCCGTAACTACACGGGAGGCAAGTGTCCTCCCCCACAAAGAGGAAGGAAGCTGAGTGCCCGGGAGGTGGAAGCTTCCAAAACCCACCCAGAGGATCGAACACTGAAGCCAAATCTTGAAGCTTTGTCTGCCTCATTTTGGAGCCCCAGTACTGACCCTGGGGCTGCTCTGCCCTCGATGCTAAGGTGCACCAAAGGGAGGCGAGAAAGCAGGGATTTTACTATTTCCTGGCTTACGTTTTCATCTCCATTAGCAGCCTTTCTTTATCCTATTGTTTTCTAATTTTAAGAAGAATCATGAAAAACCAATGATGAGACAGACTATTAAGAATACATAGATGTAATGGTGCCCATTATTGAACATCCGTGTGACAGCTCCAAGAGAAAGGACACCAAGGGTGTCCAGAAACACAACTGTTCTGCATAAAGGGAGCCACTATGCTTCCTATTTTATCTTGTTGTGTGAACAATTTGCAGTATCATCTAGGCAAAGCCCAATTCAGTGATTTTCAACCAGTGATTCTTAGCTAAAATGGGACATTTTCCCATGATCAGGGATAGGGCAGGTGAGAGAGCAGGGAGACACCAGGGATCCTCCTGTACATTGCTCAGTACCTGGAACAGCTCAGCATCAGAGAATGATCACATCCACAGCACTCAGGGCTGAGCTTGAGGAATCATGTTCTAGACCATACCTGGCCACACCTGGCCCAGATCCATATCAATCTTCGGCTGGTCAAGAACTGGGCCACACAGTAGCTAAGCCCATGAACTTTCATCTGTTCATAGCTGCTCCCCATCTTTTGCATTACAATTCAGCTCCACCTCCTCTCAGATCAGCAGCAGCATTAAATTCCCACAAGATGGCAAACCCTAATGTGAAATGAGCCTGAGAGGGACTTAGATTATAGCTCCCCATGAGAATCTAATGGCTGATGATTGGAAGTGGAGCTGAGGTGGTGATGCTAGTCCTGGAGAGTGGCTGCAAACACAGATTCACATTAGCAAAGAGGCTGCACTGCTCAGGGACTATGATATATCAACTGCTTGCAGACTCGTTTCAAACCTTATCAGTGAGTGGCAAGGGACAATTAAGCTGCAGCTGGTAGCAGGCTTCAGAGTGACCAGTGAGTAGATGGACTTCAATTGTACAGCTGCATTTGGCAGCAGCCTATAAGCTGGGCTGTTGGTCTCCATGTGGCGCACCCATTACTTTATTTATCACTTCCATTCATAGCTCTTTCCTGCACTGAACCTTTGTCTCAGTCACAGTTTTGGTTATCTACAAGCTAATCCTGGCCAAAATCACACACACACGCAGACACACACCCCACTAGAGAACTTCTTTGAAAGGGGACAAGGCCTTGGAAACTACTCTCATACCCCACATCTGTGGAAAAATTGTCTTCTGCAAAACCTGTCCCTGGTGCCAAAAAGAGTAGGGACTGTTGAGATAGGACACTACTTGATTATCTTTGCATGGAGATCATTAGATATCATCACAACATAATAGAACCTAGCTATGAACATCCCTCTCTGTTGCGTATGTATCTACAAACATTAGCAAGACTTGCTAGGTCTTTCCTCATTTGCATAAGATTTCTTCCTTCACCAAACTTGAGACCAAAGCTCCAAATGGGCTACCTGTATCCTCACAATTCAAGGTCTATATATTCAACTGAGAGTTCTTGCCAAGCCCTTACAAAAGAACACCATCTTCTCTAGCCCCTGAACTCTAGGTCCTTATCCATCAACCCACAGCTGAACAGATGCAGCTCTCAAAGCATAATTAAAGAAATTGACTGCCTACTAGCAGAAGGCACCCTGGTATTAGCTAATCTGAAATTAAGTGGGAGATATTTTGTTAAGGCTATGTTTTGTTAAGCAAGCAAAATGTAAAACTTCCCATATTTAGTAACTGATTAATGACCTTTTGCAAGACTCTGCTAAATGGAACAAGTGAAGAATGTGGGAGCATTAAGGAGCTTTTGCAAGGCAGTTCACTCATCAAAACGACTGAGACAAGATTTCAGCTGGATCGTTGCCCCTTATACCTTAACTGCTGTCAAACTGTATCCAACAGCCCCAAGAAGTCTATTTTCGGCACATCAGCAAAATGCCACCCTGAACTTTCTGCAGCCGTTCCAGGCGCGTCAACCACGTGCAGCTTTGGGCCAAACTCCACAAGCTTCAGTTCGCAGTCAGAGGCCCAGCCAGTCCCTCTCCTGCCTTCTGTTACAGTGCTTGCTGTTCCCATTAGCATTTTTCAGGTGAAAGCTGCTGTCTGGAAAGGTGAAAGCTGAGTTCGCTCAAGTGATGCAGCACTGAGTCTGGGTAAAGCCTCCTTTGACTTAACAATTGCAAATGTGCACCGGGTAATTTAGGGAAATAGAGCCACAACGACCACAGTGCTGTGAGCAGCGAAACCTACCCAAGCCCTTGCCTTCCTTTGCTTTCCTCGGGCTTTTCTGTGTGATCAGAATGAGCTTGTTCCTTCTGAGGCAGGTCGTCCTGGCCCATCATGCTGATCAGAGAGGAGGGCTCTGCCAAGGCTAAACACCCGCGATGCTTACTGAGTGTCAGGGCCCAGGCAGAGCGGCCTCCCCACACTCCCGGCTCTGCTCAGAAATATCCTTGTGCTTTCCAACCCCGCCCTGGCGCCCTCACTCACACGGGGGAGGAGACCAAACATTCATTCAGACGTATTCACCTGAAAGGTCTGTTTGTAAAAGCACCTCATCTCAAGGACATCACCAGATTCAATTTCTCCCCCTGGCATGATAAAAGTGAAGGAGCTGACTTCTGATTGCTCACGGTGGCCAGATTTTCTCTTTTTTTAATTCATGGGTCACTTGGGAGGGCTGAGAGCAGGCTCTATTTCAGTATTTATCTGCACTGCTCACCCGAGTCTGCGCCAGTCAGACAGAAGCTACAGAGTCCCACCCTTTCTCACCCTCAACCCAGGGCCTTCTCTGCTCCAGATCGAGCAGCCGGACTTCTTCACCTGAACTGTTTCTCTACCAGGGGTCCTGCTCATGGGCAGAGGCAAAGTATGGGGCTCCCTGCCTACAGCTCACGGCTTCCCCTCTCTCTGGAGCCTGCGAATGCCAGCTGACCCCTTTCCCACTTTCCACAGTTTTCCAGGTCCTTTGATGGCAGGATCCTTGAAAACTGATCTTGGTTTTCCCTTTCAGATAAGAGGGACTGTCTGTCCACCTCCTGCCTGGTGAGAACTAAGTAAGACAAAGCTGCCAAGCTCTCGCCCAAGGCTGTGGAGTTTCTTTGCAGGAACTGGAGGCTGTGACTTGGAGGGAAGGAGGGGAGAAGGGGAATGAGGATTTGCCTGAAAGCGGCAGTTGCAGAGGAGGATATCATTGTACAAGATGGACCCATGCATATATTAGGGTAGCACGGTAAACTGAAGATGATTGTATTTGTCCTCTGTGGAAGGTTGAAAAATATCATCATGTTTACCGTGGACTTATTATGATGAATGCATTTAGAGAAAATTGGAAATAATGAGAATGCGCGATCGGATGATCTCATACATCCCCAGTCACTCCTCAGACTGCCTCTAGAAAGCCTGGCTCTCGTTGGTTTTGTTGCTCCAATTCTTTATTATCGGATTTACACAAGCACAGCCAAGATGTCACAGAGTCACCTTTCCCGCGCTGCCTCCCTGGGCTTCCTCTAGTGGAGACATCTGAGGTGATGTGGTGCATGTCAGGCTAAGACTTGATGCTACTGCAACACTCTCTAGAACACCCTTTCCACTCAGTGTCACCTGAGTTTCCATCCATCCCCTCTTCAGCACCAGAACGCCACCCAAGAGTCTGCTTTGCCTTTCATCCTTGTGTCTCCAGAGTCACCCCTGGTCTGTGACAAGGTCTCAGACTTGCTTTGTTTTCTGTCTCTTCAATCAGATTTATCTGCTGTTTTCTCCCGATCAGATGGGGTCATGGATTTGGGGGAGATGAAGAGGCCTCTCCTTGCCTTATGTCAGCCAGGGCAATGTCCATATTGTTACCAGGAAGCTGGGTCCCGACATCAGGAAGAACCTATGACACTTGCTCCTTTGTTCTTTGTGTCTTTGATGAAAAAAATTCAGACACGACATGCAGGCAGTCACATCAGATACAGAGAGAGGTCTGCAAGGTGACAGATTTTCAGAGCAATAGAGAAGAGAGAATACAGCTTCAGCTGGGAAGGTAGGAAAGAGCCATGAATTGTCTGAGGTTACATTTATATGATGATCTGCAGACATTTTCTCAAAAGTCCAGAAAATGGGCATTTCAGGCTTTCAGATACAGAAACTAGTATATAGGAACTTGTACCCATAACATATAAAATGGGACCTTTTGATGCTGTAAAACAGACATAGTAATCTTAGCTTCCAGGCTGCAAAGTGAAACAGGCTGGCTCACCTCCTCTATGTCCCTTGGAAAGGAAACTTTGAGTCTGTTCCCAGTGGAGAGTCACCTCCATCCAGGATTCCCTATCCACTCTAGGCTCCAGGGGACCTTATCCAACTTTCCACCACCAAAAAGGCACCAGGATAAAGTGTGAACACACATGTACACATGTGCTCTGATCCATGAACATACAGCTCATAAAATCCATTCACTAGAAATCATGTCCAAATAAAACGTTAATAAAAAGCAGAGTGTCATTGATTGTGCAACTAATTAAACCACTCAATAGATAATAAAAAGCAATTAACTAACAGAGACAAGCCAACAATGAACAAATGATTCTACCTCACCTCACCTAAACTGGGAACACTTCAAAGCCATGACTGAGAGATGGGGTTTACAGAGAAGAGCCCTCTCAGATTTTAAACTGAATAAAAAGCTGTATGGCTCTGTGGCCTTGTAAATTAGCACCCAAGGAAAGCCCTGGGAGGGCTGTGGTCTGGGGGCCAGCTCACTGCTGCATCTAAACAGTTTTAGGAAACCAGAAAATTACAAACACAACACACACACGTCCCATGTGCAGTGGAAACCGTCATCCCATAACAGATACCAAAAATAAGTTGCCAGTTTACTAAAAAGTCTTTATTTTTCTGAGAACTGAAACCTGTATGTACCAAGCTCCCCTACTTTAAATAAAGCTCAAAAATATTAGACAAGTCTTAAGAAAGTCAGCCTTATTATCTGAGATTCAGATCTCCCTCCCCTCCACACCAAACACTATAAAACTTTGGAAGAGAAAAGCATCCCTCTGTGTTGACTCTGAAGACAAGCTAATAAGCTTTCTTGAGCTTGATGAGGGTCAGGAACTGGCCTGTGAACTGAAATCCACAGAAAGTTGGGTGAGCTCTCCACTTTCAACTCTCCAGCATTTTAAAGTCTTTCATTTAAGAGGCTCAAAAAGAGAGAAGTGATCTAATTCTCAATTTTTGCCTTCATTCAAATGTTTCATTGTTCCAGTCACAAAAGAAAAGTACTTATTAGGTGCCTAGTACAAAGAGTTCTGTAACAATACAAAGTCTCCTGGCCATGGATCTAAGAGGAGAGAAAGATACTAAAAATAATTACACAGTGATTATCTGAGTATAGTATGAGAGTTAGCCAGCAAAAAATAGTGCAGGAAGAATGTATTTAAGAGGGAACTTAACCAGCCTAGACATCAGGGACTGCTTCTTTGAAAAAGTGACTGAGACAAGGGATGTCTAAGATCTACAAGGGGATACACCCTGACTCCTCAGGAAAGCCTCCATTGCAAATGCACTTCCATGTGTGACACTGCACAAGGTTCGGAGGAAAGCTGCCATAGAGGGCAGGCTGCAGGTATCAGGGGACACAGATAAAAGGAAGCACAGATGGCCCCCACTTAGCATGGTGCAGCTTATGATTTCTCTTCTTTATGATGGTGTGAAAGCAATCCATATTCGCTAGAAACTGTATCTTGAATTGGGAATTTTGATCAGAATGGTAAACAACCAATACTCTTTATTGTGTTGATAAGCTATGATTTGGTTTGTGTTAAATTCATTGTTGTCTTACAGTGTCGTCAGCTTCTGATGAATGTATCTGGACATAATCCCACTGTTAAATCAAGGTGCATATGTACTCTGGGTCTAGTCTGTGGGAAAATTGGATCTGCAGATCCATTACACTCAGCAAAACCCAAGCCAGAAAACAAAAAGAGAACCAGAGCTTGTCAGATCAGTCACTTGGATGGTGGCCAAAAAATAACAATAATAATCATCATCAACATCATCATCATCATCATCATCATCATCATCTTACAAACAACCACAGAAAACAACATGCAAAATAGTGATACAAATTCATGGAGGAAATGGTGAGGAGAGGAGAAAAGGATAAAAAAGAATTAAGATGTGCTAGGTACATGTACCAATCCTTCACAAGAAACATAGAGTTATTATGTACTGCAAACATGTACTAATAAAAATATTTTTTAAATAAATAAAAGGAGAACATTCCTCAGAAACTGTGGATCCTGGATGACAATGCAATGACATCTTCATGTGCTGGTGAGGACAAAACAATCCAGAATTCTACACTTAACATAAATATTCTTCAAAAGAGCACTAAATAAAAATATTCTCGTATAAATAAAAGCTGAGGGAAGTCATCACTAGCTGAACTACAATAGAAGAAATTTAAGATACTGGGCTGAGGCAAAAGGAAATCAAAGAAGAACTCAGAAGGATACACCCTGCCTATATCGCCACTGCCACCCAGTGCTTTGCACCACAGTCCCCACAGCAGGGGACCAGAGAGAAGATCCTGCCTGGCTGATCTGTCTCTGCCTCTGCTGCCACAGACTCCTAGCACCACAGCTCAAGTGGCACAGTCAAACTACCAAATCCCAGGAAGGTCTGCAGCTTGGTCCCCTCAACACAGCACAGGGCAGAAGAGGTGACAGCCCAAAGACCAACCCGATTGACCACAAGACTCTGGAGTAGAGTTTCACTGCAGAACTGAACTGTTACCTTTCTTCAGAGACTGGGTGAAAGATAGCATTGGGAAATAGGCTTGGAAAGGATTAAAGATAGCAAGAGATCTCCTGAGAGCCCTTGAAAAGCTCCAGCTCAGACCACGGAGATCATAGGCCAGTATTAGTTAGGGAGAAGCCAGGCATGATGGATGTAGCATTCAGAGGGTGTGGATCTGAAGGAGGTGACATTTAGTCCAGTGGTCCTGCTTGAACTCTTGTACCATTTTGTACTTTCAGAAGAAACTAGTGGTCTGATATACTATAGATCAATGGCTCTGTTGCCTCAGTGTCTGTACTAAAATCACAGGCATCTTGGTTCATGAGTAGTTTTTAAGGTTTGTCAATACTCAGTTTATATTTTACGCTATTGTTATCAGTGACTTTACTACTACAAGCAAGGTGACATAATTGTGGCTGTCAATTGGTTTTCTCTGTGTGCCAATATCCCGATTGCCTGGGGCCTATAAACAATACTGTGGTCCATTCCAGAAGAACTGGGCACTGGGCTAAAGGATCTGCAAACCCCAGCACAGATAACAAACAAACAGAGTAGTAACATGAAAAGACAAGGCAGTAAAATGCCTCCAACTCCCAACTCTACCAAAACCAATCTAGGGGACTTCAAGGGAGAGAAAAACATAAGCTACACACCAGAAGTGTCTGAAAGGGTACAAGGAGGTAATGAAATAGTTCAATAAGGTACTTGGTGAATTCAAGGTAGATATAACTAAATAGATAATGAAACACATAATGAAACACATGATCAGCAAGTCTAGAGAAGACACTAATGAAGCTTTGGGAAGTTAAAGAAATGGAAACAAGACTTGTATGCCCAGCATAGAAACGAATGAAAATCTATTTTAAAAGTTCAAAAAAAAAACACACAGGTGTTTAAAAATACAATTGAAAATACAGGCAGCAGAAGCTACTGATTGTGAGAATATAGTATCAAATCGAATAGACAGAGCTGTGGTTAGAGATCAACTAATGAAAGATAACTTTAAAATAGCAAGAGAACATAAATATGGATCCAACAGCTGACAGATAACTCAAGAAGGCTGATATGCTAAAAGTAATTGAAATAAATGAAAAATCAGAAGAAAGCACAAAAAGCATAAAAATTCTGTTTACAGAAGTAATAGCAGACAACTTTCCAGATGTAGAAAAAGAATTTAACATACAGATGGGTGAGACGCATACAACCCTGAATAGCCATGATCAGGAAAAAAAAAAATCACTCCATACCACACCCTGATTAAAATGGTAGAAATCCAACATAAGAACAAAATCTTAAAAGCTGGGCCAGAGTTTTAGCTCAGTGGTACCGGCACCTGCCTCACAAGTGCAAGGACCAGAGTTTGATCCCTGGTACACCCCCCAAAAAAGTTGAGGTCAACTGCATAATGAGACCCTGTCTCAAAAAGCAAAATTAAACAAATAAACAAAAAAAGAAATCTTAAAAGCTGCTAGAAAAAAGTAAGGAATTACTTATAAAGGAAAACATAACAGAATTACAACAGACTTCTCAACACAAACCTTAAAAGCAAGGAGAGCTTGGAATGAAGTGTTTCAAACCCTAAAACAAAACAACTTTCCAACCAAGACTGATATATCCTGCAAAATTGTCTTCCAAAATTGATGGAGAAATAAGGTACTTCCATGATAAAAAGCACCTAAAGAAATTCATCACCACAAAACTGACATTCCAAAAAAATTCTCAAGGTTATCCTAGAAGGAGACAAAGAAGCCAACAGTGTCAAAAGCTCCAGTAAAATGAATGTATCAGATAGGAGTAGCAATTGAAAAGAATGGAACGAAAGCAAAAGCAGCAACAGGTAAACAATGCAATGACAAGAATAAGTCAATACTTATCAGTTATAACTATCCATGTGAATTAACGAATCCACCAATCAAAAGATACAGAATAGCAGAATGCATCAAGAAACAAAATCCAGTAGTATGCTGTATACAAGAAAAACATTTAACACAAAAAGAAATTCATAGACTAAAAATCAATATTCCATGTAACTGGAATCTGAAAACTAGCAGGAGTAACTATCCTGTTTTCAAACAAAGTGGACTTTAAGCCAAGGCTACTCAAAGGATACAAAGAAGGACATTACAATGAAACTATTCAACAAGAAGAGATAACAATTATAAACAAATATGCACCAAACCACAGTGCACCCAACTTCATAAAACAAACACCAACAGATGCATAAAAGACCAGATAAACATCAATACCATTATTCTGGGGGGCCTCAATACACTGCTATACAAATAGTCGCATCCACAAAAAAAATCAACAAAGAAATATCAAAGTTGAACCAAACCTTTGAATAAATGGACATAATAAATATGTAGTGTTCCCCCAAACAACAACAGAATATTCCTTTTGGCAGCATAGCATACTTTCTCCAAAATAGACTACAAGAAGGGATGCATGGAACTGAAGCAAATAAATGCATGAGTAAATCTATAAAATGTAAAAGGTTACTTTTTCCTCTTCCCTTATATTCTTAGAAAGAAAACGAAATGAGCATTGGTTATAAAATTAGGTAGGAACTCATCATATGAATCAGCAGTTCTAATCCCACATATTTACCCAAAAGACACATAAATGTATTGCAAAAAAAGAGATGTGGATGAGTATGTTTATAGCAGTTTTATTGTATATTTATAAAATAGCCAGAGCCTGCCACTATCCCCATGGTCAATGATGCTCACCAGGCAGAAAGCCTGGCCAGGGGTGGCCTCTGTTAGGAGGGGAATTCTGTCAGACAAATTTGACCCATAATAATAAAAATCATAGACACTTGCTGCCTTCTTTCTGATTTTACTGTTCCAAATCTCTCAGGATTCAGCTTCCTACCTACTCTGGCTCCCTTGTGAACATCCTATGATTTTAAGCACTGCCTTTACCCTGATAGCTCCTGAAACTTCACTTCTGGCCTAGGCCTATTCCTTAACTCCATGCTTTGGTATCCAAGGATTCAATTAGTCTCCTCCTATTATGACAAATTGGAATTTAAATCCAAGGGCCTTGATATCCACATACTTCCTCTCTCTGAAGTTCATCAGCCAAGTTTACTAACTCTTTTTATTGGTGTATGTTTGCAATATGTAACAATTACATTTGTTTCTCAACTCCCAAAAGTCTGTCTCCTTGTTTACTATCATTCCTCCTTTGTTTTAGTCTTATATTCATTCATACTTTGGGTTTCTTACATCAGAAAAACTGTGATATTTGACTTTCTGTGTCTGATTTAATTCACTGAACATTACAGTCCCAAGAGCCCTTCATTTTCCTACAAATGACTCAAATTCATCCTTTTTTATGGCTGAATAAATACACCATTGTGTTTGCGTACCAAATATTCTTCATCCATTTATCTGTTTGTGGGCATCTAGGCTCTTTACATAGTTTTTCTATTGTGAGTTGTGCAGCTATAAACATGGGTATGCATGTGTCACTATAACATGATATCTTAGATTAAAGTTCAACAAAAAATAGCAAATATCCTTGCTGAATACAGATGCAAAAATACTCTATGAAACACTGGCAAGCAGAACTGAAGCAATCATTTAAAAAGATTATCTGTCATGAGCAAGTCAGCCTCATCTCAGGGATGTAAGGATGGGGTAACATACATGAGTCAATAAATGTAATTAAGAATTAAGAAAAAATCACATGATCATCTCAATAGGTGCAGAAATAGCCTTTGACAAAATCTAATGCCCATTTATTATAAAAGCCCTGAAGGGAATAGGTAGGAAAAGGCCTTACTTCAAACTGGGAAAAGCTATTTATGACAGAACAGCCAACATCACACTAAGTAGAAAAATTTTGAAAGTATTTCCCTAAAACCATGACAAGGGTGCCTTCTCTCACCACTCCTTTTCAACACAGTGCTCAAAACTTTACCACAGCAATCAGGCAAGAGAAAGAGATAAAAGGGACACAAAAAGGAAAGAAAGAAGTCCAACTGTCTTTATTTCTAGGTGATGTAACCTTTTACATAGAAGACCCTAAAAACTCCACCGGAGTTTAGAGCTAATAAACAAATACAGCAAAATAGTATGATACAAAATCAACACACGCAAGAGAATTCTTGCCAACTCTAAAATTCTCCCAGGAACTAACTGATCCTTCTAGCCTCTCTGCTACTGCCATGATCCGAATGTCCACAACCCACTTTCCACGGGCAAATACACATCTCTGCACAGTGCCCGTGCTCCACCCTGGCT
This sequence comes from Fukomys damarensis, assembly GCF_012274545.1. NCBI lineage: Eukaryota > Metazoa > Chordata > Mammalia > Rodentia > Bathyergidae > Fukomys > Fukomys damarensis. The sequence goes on along the minus strand of NW_022900934.1, from coordinate 2,744,640 downwards.
CCCTGCGATCACTTCCCATCCCACAGCACAAGGCGTCTTCTAGGACAAAAGTGACTTCCAACCTACCTTTGCTGAAAACCTTCAGGCTCACCAGTTTCCTCCACGCCACACAGGGGCCCAGGTGGCCCTATCATGTCTGATCCAACCCCCTGTCTAACATACCTCCGACCTCTCTCCCTCTTCCATCTTCATCTAGACACTTATTGCAAGTTCTTTGAAGGCAGGGTCAGTCTTGTCCCCTAGACCATCAGTGCTCACCGTGCCTGGTGTCTGTCTGTGGCACGAATGAAAAGATAGCATGCGCTGAAACTCGTATACACATTCTATTAGGATTTCTCAGTAGTACTACTTTTTATGGTTCCCATCCCCACTGGCAAAAAGGAGATTTGAACAGAGAAGAGGAAGAGCACCTCTGTAGGGGGCAAGCTGCCTCCTCTCCTACCCCACACACACCATGACAATGGCAAGTTATTAATATCCATTGTTCATCTCCACAAAGTAGATTCAGGTGGGTAATGCTAAGAAAAAACCCTTAACTAAAGACTCCACGGGTGCCAAGCCACAGTTCCTTAGCAGGCTACTGACTAAATAACATGTTGGCCCTTAGGCAAATATTCAAGCTAAGAATTCTTCAGCAGGGTGCTCTTGTGTTCCCAATCTCATCCCATCTCCAAAGAAGAAATGCTACAATTAGCAATTCAGAAACTCTTACATCTTAGTAACCATGCATAAAAATTAATTCAAGCAAAACCTAATTTAGAATAATAATAACATGCTCTCCTAATGTTTCCTACATTAATCATGGTTAAGACAGTTACTATAGCAGCACTGTTGGAATTTATTGAAAATAACGTAATTCAGCGTAGCACAGATTCTCTTCTGAGACTGCTACTATTTGTTTAAGCAAGAGAGAAAGGAACAGGGAAGCATCTTCTCATTCTTTGGAACTAATTTAAGGTTTAGTGGCAGACCCAGAAAAAAGTAATAAAGTGCTGTTTGCTCTGAGGGGAGGTGATGGTGACCTTTGCTTTTTATGATTAGATTAGTTTTAAATTTGCACTCTCTGCCTTGTCTTTTTGCTCATATGCAGCAGGAAAACATGGCATGATGGAGTCAAGCTGAAAAAGGAAAGAAACATTTTGGACTGTGGCTGAACCACTTCTTTTTTTTAGCAGAGAATGAAATAAACCCTTACTTCTCCCAAAGAAGAGCCACAGCCTGTCTTCAGGGTCACGTGAGGACCAGCAAAATTAAGTACAGGTGTGAGTGAACCAAAGCCCCGGGGCTGGCTCAGGGGTTCCCTGTGACAACACCTGGCCCCTTCCCCTATGCTGTGCAGGTGCCTCCAGGTAGCAGCAGGTTCCATCCAGGTGAGCAGCCACCCACTTAGCATTCAGCACATTCCTGTGACACAGCCTTGTGAGTCCCATTTGGCACAGCGCAGGCAGTCAGTGGAGCCACACCCAGCCAACCTCTGCTGCGCCTTTACCTAGGGAATAACCCAGCTCCCCTGCAGCTGCGTCTCCCGTTCTCGCAGGTCCTCTCCACCTGGGCACGATTGACACTGTGCTCAGACATTTCGTGGTGCAGGGGGCCGTCCTGTGCCTCGTGAGGGTTTAGAAACACCCTTGCCCTCTTCCCTCCTGCTGCCTGTGGCATCCTACAGTTGGGACAACCAAGCACATCTATGACACCGTCACATGTCCTCAGGGGACAAGGTCACCCCAACTGGAAAATAACCGAAGGGTGGAGACAGGCAGCGTGGCTCTTTCTCTCGAGTATGAATGGAACCGCGGCGCCATGGAGGGACCATGAGCCCTGGACGTGCGGAGGTGCGCTTGAATTTAGGGAACTCGGGCAGGGAGTAGCCCTGAGACACGGTTATTACAACAAGGGGCTCCTTAACTGCTTACAAAAACTGACTCCTCCCAAAACATGTTCAAACACCCTCGGGTCTTAGTTAATAAAATAGAGGAGCACCTTCTTGGAAACTTCGCCTTGATTTTCACAACACGTGAGAGAGCCTTATTCGAGGTGATGTGAAGAGCGATGTTTCCGGGCAAATGCTGTCTGCAGCAAACAAGGTGAGTTAGATTTAGCTGCTTCCATAAAGTGCATCAGTGACACGGGTTCCTCAAGGACCCTCCACGAGACAATTTGGCCCTCATACTCATTTGCTATCTTGTCTTTTCTGCTTTCCTGAATTGCCTTTCTGCAAGTCTCAGAAAAAAGTTTCAAAGACAAAATTTGCATTCTCCAGCTCGCTGAAGACACATTTATTGACAAGTACTGCGCATTTCAGATATGGATTGGCCACATGTAAAAACCTAATTAGATTTCCTCCTGGGCTCCGGGACTGAGATCACTCTGCCTATCCAGAGGGGTTTGGGTTCAGAAATGTTTTAGATCCCAGCCACATAAAGATCCACCTGATTGGTGATTCTTAAAAATTAAATATTTTATGTTGACACAATTGTAGATTCACAGAGAGTTGTGAAATTTCCGAAGATGTGCTCCTTTGATGGCTCCTTCTGACAAGAACATCTCTCAAGAATAACAAAACCAAGATGCTGGTGTCCGTGCAGTCAGAGTTCAGAACATTTCCACCTCTGCAAGAACACCTCAATCTACACTTTTACAGCCCCATCATTGCCTCTTCCTCCTCAACCCCTCTTTGACCCCTGAAACACACTAATACGGTCTCTATTTCTAAAACTTGCTGCCATTACAGTTGTGATGAATTTCACTTGTTAGTGTACTGGGCCTCACAGTGCTCATGGAACTGGTTAAGGACATGTCTCAGAGCCTCTGTAAATGCATCCCAATGAGATCAGCACATTAATTTGTGGACTGGATGAAGCAGGGGTCTTTCCCAGTACTAGGGGCATCCCCTGGTCTCTTGGGAGGCTGAATAGGGTAAAAGCCAGGGGACAGAGGGTTCACACTCTTTACCTGACAGCAGGGGCTGGCATTTGGTTATCACAAAACATCCCTCCTTAACTGATTAGAAAAACTGACTTTTCCCCCCTTAAATACTTAAACACCATGATCACCGCCTTGTTCTGGGATTGACACACCAGTTCTCCTATTCTTCAGGCCTCTAGACTGAGGCTGGGAATGGACCCCTTTGACTTTTTTGGTTCTCAGGACTACAACTTTCACCACTGTCCCTTCTCCTTTTCACACTTTTGGTCTATACTAAGGGCTTTCCTGAATCTCTAGTTTACAAAGGCAGATTGTAGTATTTCTCCATAATGGTGTCAGCTGATTCCATATGCAGTAAAACCTTGGGTTGCAAGTAACTTGCTCTGCAAGTGTTCCACAAGATGCACAAACATTTCTAGTAAAATTTAATTTGATTAATGAGTGGATGTCTTGCAATATGAGTAGTATGTGACCCCCAAATGTCACATGATCACAACTGAGCCAATGGTTTTCCCTCCATTCACCACGGAATTGTGGGTGATCACCTACCAACAGCAAGAATTTATGGAAGAAATCTCATCTTCAGAGGAGGAGGAGAAAATGGCAGAGGAATCCCTCCCTTCAAATGAGATGAGGAAGATGTCTAAAATATGGGAAACAGCACAAAATTTTATAGAAAAACTCCACCTGAATAAGGCTATAGCAGTGTAAGCAATAAATCTGTTTAATCGCAATACAATGTCACATTTCCATGAAATCCTCAAAAGGAGGAAAAAGCTAGTGTCACCTGATAGGTTCCTTGTTAAAATTGCTCAAAAAGAAAATGATTTCACTGAGCCAATAGGTAGCTGTGATTCCATTTGTGATGGTGAAAGTCATCCTACAAAATAACCCTCCTCCCTCTAGTCTCCCTCATACCAGTCATGAAAGTTTTCAAAGGTAAATGCAGGTTAATTTGTTTATTTTTCTTTATATATTTTAATTTTTATTATTTTGTATTATATTATCATATTATAATAATTTTATAAAAATATTTTGGGGTTGCAGAACCAATCATCTGAGTTTCCATTACTTCTTGGGTGAAATTCACTTTGATATACAAGAGCTTTGGATGATAAGCATGCTTCCAGAAGAAATTATGCTCAAAGTCAAGGTTTTACTGTATGGATATGTGTTGTGTGCATATAGGTAAACA
>NW_022900934.1:2718460-2739055 GCF_012274545.1 Fukomys damarensis | reverse complement strand
ATATTATTTACTTATAGTTTAAACCCACACAGAGGTATTCTTAACAGTTTTATTTATAACAGCTCCAATATGGAGAAAACCCACTTGTCCTTTAATGGGAGAATGGTTAAACAAACTGAGATATCTACGTGTTCATGCAGGTTTTGTGCAAACATACCTTTTCACTCTGTAGGACAAAAGCCCAAGAGTGCAACTGCTGTGCAATGTGGAAACCGCATGCACGATGACGTGTGACACTGCCACACCGTTTCCTTGTGTTCCTAGAATTTTGTATTTCCACCAGGTAGGCAGCATGACCTAGTTTCTCTTCATCCTTGTACGCAGTGATGTTGTCACTTTTTTAATGTAAATATTCTAATAAGTGTGCAGTGATATTCCACTGTGGTTTAATTTGCATTTTCCTATTGACTAATGATGTCTGGCATCTTTTCCTATGCTTATTTGACACCTTTATGGTTTCTTTGGTTAAGTCTCTTCATGTCTTGCCCATTTTCTAATGGATTGTGATTGTGTTTTTAGATTTAAATTTTGAGAGTTCTTTATATATTTGAGATCTTATTCCTTTTGTCACATATATGGTTTCCAAATACTTTCTTTAATCTTTTTTATAGTTTTTTCAGAGCAAAGCATGTTTTCTTAAAAAATGTTTTCGTGGAACCCAATTTATGGTTTTTCTTTTTAATGAATCATGCTTTTAATGTATCTCAGAAATGTATGCTTATTCTTAGATTTTGAAGATTTTCTCCTATGGCTCTTAAATAAGAGTTTCTAAATGTATACTATACATTTAAGTCTTTGGTCCATTTTGAGTTAAGCTTTGTGTAAATTGTAAGATTTTTGTGAGGCTCATTTTTTTGTTCTCTGGATGTCAAATTACTCTGAATATGTTATCCTTCCTCTATTAAATTACTTTTATGCCTGCATCAAAAATCAGTCATATTTGGGTCTCTGTCTGGCATCTCTGCTCTGCTTCTTTGACCTGGGTGCCTGTCTCAGAAGAAACATCACACTGTCTTGATTCGTGAAAGACATATTGAAATCTAATGACTGATTCTTCCCACTTTCTTTCAATATTGTCTTATTTTATTTCTTTCACTTTTCTGTATATGTTTGTTCAATCATCATGTCTACATCACCTTTTATGGGAAATGTGTTTCCCTAAGTGAACTTTCACTTAGGGAAGAACTGATCCTTTTCCAAGGTTGAGTCCCACCCCATGAACAGGGCATTCGCTTCCATTTGTTTGGATCTTTTATTTGTGTCATCAATGTTTTATAGCTTTCCATATATAAATTCTAATTGTAAATAGTATTGTGTATTAATTTTGATCTCTACACGTGTGCTGTTGGTATTGTATTCTAGATTATATTCAATCAAATTAATTGTATGTTTGTCACATGCCTTATAACCTTAATGAATTCACTAACAAGTTTTAGGAAGTGCTGTAGATTCTATTAAAATTTTCTCAGTAGACTATAGTATCTTCTCCCGGGGAGGCCTAATTTCTTTGTTTCTTATGTGAATGTATTTTATCTCTTTTTCTGGCCTTATTACATTGGCAGCTACTTCCAAAAGTATGTTGGATAAGAATAGAGATAGCAGATATGTTTATCTTGTTAAGAATTTTTGATAAAAAGCATTCAGTCTTTCATCATCAAGTATAATGCTTCTGGCAGGGTTTGGGGAGAATAATTTGGGTTTTTTGCAGATGATTCATATCATTTTGAAGCAATTTGCCTCTATTTCTATGTTTTCCACTACTATGGATTGAACCCAAGGCCTTTGCTCTGAGCCATTTCTATTTATTTATTTATTTATTTAGAAACAGACTTTCACTAATTTGCTTAGTTGCCCAGGCTGGGTTCAATTTACAATCTTCCTAACTCAGCCTCCCAGAGAGCTGGAATTACAAGTGTATTTTACCCTGTCTAGGTTGTTTTAATTTTTATTATCATGAATAGTCACTGACTTGTTTTTAATCCCTTCCCAGTACCAATTGTTAGTAACATGTGACTTTTTTCTTTAGCCTGGAAATATGGTGAATTATGTTGAGTAATTTATAAATGTTGAACTAACCTTGAATTCCAGTAATAAATCCCATTTGTTCATGGTGTGTGCAGTGTGTGTGTGTATGTGTGTGTGTGATATTGTTGAATTCAATTTGCTCATATTTTTGTTAATGATTTTTGCATGTCTTTTCATGAAGATTACAGGTAGTTTTGTCTTATTTATTTCGGTTTGGTTGTTTTGTCGTGAGTATCAGAGTATTACTACTTTCACAAATAAAGGAAAACTTCCCTTTTATTTTCTGGAAGACTTTATAGAATTAATATTAATTCTTCTCTCAAGATTAGAATTCTCTAAGTAAACAATGTGAGCCTACAGATTTCTCTATCTCTTTTTTATTACAGAATCAGTCTTCATAATGACTACAGAGCTATTAAAATTATCTATTTAATTTTGGAGGAGTTATGCTAAAGTACATCAAGTGCCCATTTTGTGTAAGTTATCCATCTAATACATTTGTTTATGTTATTCTTGTATCATCTGTCTGAGATATGCAAGGCTTATGGCATCCTTGGTTTCATTCACGATATTGGTATCTCCTTTTTTCCTCTTTGTAAATCTTGTTACACATTTGTCAATTGTATTGATTTTTCAAGGAACAAGTTATTTTCTCATTAATTTTATCTATTGATTTTCTGTCCTCAATTTCTTTGATTTCTGCACTTTACTGTGTTATCCTCTCTGCTTGTATTGTGTACATCTTCATCTTTCAACAGTGAAACTCTTGAGATACAAATTTAGATTATTAATTAAACATAGTGTTGAGCCAGGGATTTACCTCAGTGGCACCACACCTGCCTTGAAAGCGCAAGGTACTGAGTTCAATCCCCCATTCTGAAAAAAAAAAAAAATGTTGTTATAATTTTCCCTATCCATACTGCCTTAGATCTGTTCTGCAAAGTTTAATATGTTACACTCTGCCTTCTATTTCATTTGTTGTAATTTTAATTTTATTGAATTGTCCTCTCTTGGCCATTGATCATTTAGAAATCGCTATACTTTGGTTATGATTTCTCTTCCAAAAGTTCATATCCTGGAAACTTGATCCCCAGTTTGGCAAAGTTAACAGATGCTGACACCTGTCAGAGGTAGAGCCCGGTGAAAGGTGGCCAGGACATTGGGGGACACTGCCTTTGGATGAAGTTACCATGGTTCTCACAGGACACTGAGTTCATTTTCATGAAAGAGCAAAACTAGCCCTTCCCCTCTTTCTGGCGTCCTATCTTCCCATGGGACCTCCCCTCTGGCACACATTCCTACCATGACCCCATGCATCATGCAGCGGTGACCCAGTCAGCAAGGATCTCACCAGGGTCAGCACCATAGTGTTTGGGTTCTCAGACACCAGTACTGTGAGCTAAATAAACTTTTCTTTATAAATTACCTATCCAGATATACTGTCACAGTAATAGATAGTGGCTGAATACAAAAGTATGTGCTTAGTTCTCATATTTTTGGAGATTATCCTGTTATTTTGTGTTACTGTGCTTATTTTATTCCTCTGTGGTTTGAGAGTATGTTCTCCATGACTTATTTTTTGTGTATTTGCTGACTATTGTCATGGCACATTCTATGGTGTATCTTGGTATCTTGGCATTTTCTTCAACGCCACTTGAATAGAAAGTGCATTCTCCTGTTTCTGGGTAGAATGTCCTAAAAATGTTGATTAGGGCCTGCTAGTGGTTGGTGTTCCTGAGTTCTTCTATATCCTTGCTAATTTTATATCTGTTCTATTAACTGTTGACATAGCTATGTTAAAGGCTTTAATTCTGACTGTAGATTTGTCTATCTGTCCTTCTATCATTTATTTTGGTTCATGTGTTTTGCACTTTTGATTTTATAATTATTGTCTTCCAAATGAACCAAGCCTTTTCTCATTCTAAAATGCCTACCTCTGCTTTAGTTATTTTATCTGCTCTGCAGGCTATTTTCTCTGACATTAATATAACCATTGCTATTTTTCCTTTCTCTGATGTTTTAATAACATCTTTTCCATTATTTTACATTCAACCTGCTGTATCAGTATATTAAAAAATGAGTTTGATGTAGGCATATATAGTTGGGTGGTGGTTTTTTAAATATATGTCCTTCAACTGGTACATTTAGATCATTTCATTAATTATTGATGTGTTGGTATTCAAATCTGCTGCTTTTTTTTGAAACTTTTCATTCTTCTGTTTCCTTATTCTCTATTTTTTATGCCTCATAGTAGGTGCCATAAACATTTTCAGTTCCATTTTTAAATTTATCAATACTTTTTAATGTATTTTCTTATAATATTTTGGCAGTTATGCCAGGTGTCACATTTTATGTGCTTACTCCATTTCAATCTATGTGTTTTCATTTTACCAGTTTGAGTGAAGTATGGCACAGCTTTTAACATAGCTTACTCTCCATTACATGTAATATTAAAGTCTTAAATAGTTCTCTTATATTCATGTAGGACTGTATCAAATAGTGTCATAATTTTGCTTTCATTGTCAAAATATATCTATAAAATTTAAGAGAATAAGGACAGTCTATTGCATTTAACCTACTTTTATTTACTATTTTCCATCTTCCAAATGTTCCATGAGTCTTTCTCTAATTCGTTTCTTTTCAGAGAACTTCCTGTAGTCATTTTTAGTGGGAGATCTGTCAGTGACAAATTTTCTCAGTCATCCTTTATATCTGAATGGTGTTTCCTCTGGATATGCAATTCGGGGTGGACTATCTTCTTCTCTTAGTACTTAGAACTGTAGAACCACTTTCTCACTGCCTCCATGGGCTCTGAAGGCTATGTTTCTCATTGCTACTTCCTGTAACCATGAGGAACTTCTCCCTTCTGGTTTCTTTTTGTTTTGTTTTGTTTTGGTACCAGGGATGGAACTTGGGCCCTTGTGCTTGCAAGGCAGGCGGTGAAACCACTGAGCTAATTGTCTATTGATACCCCCCCCCTTCTGGCTTCTTTGTGATTAGTTCTCAAAAGTTTAAATCAGTGTGCATTTTATCAAGAGTCTTTGAATTCATCCTACTTGAAACTCACACAGCTTCTTAAATGTGTAGGTTTATGTCTTTTGTCATGTTGGGATGGTTTTAGCTACCATTTCTTCAAGTACACTTTCAGCTCTGCCCTCATTTTCTCCTTCAATGATTTCATTGACACAGGCATTAGATTAAGTCCATGTAGTATTTCCACAGGTGCTGTGGATCTGTTTATTTTTTTCAATTTAACTTCTCTTTTCTGCTCTTTTGTTCTTGTGGTTCACTGATGATTTCTCTTTTATCTCCTCTTTAGCAAAAAATTTGCTTCCTGCTCCTGTGACCTCATGCTCTGCTGGTCTAGAAGTTTTAGTTCCAGAGGGGGGAAGGTTTATTCCAGGAGGCACAAAAGGTATCCTATAGAACTGAAAGTTAAGGCTTCCCCTGGTCATTTGGGGCTCCTCGTTGCTTCTGAGTGAACAAGTTTAAAAGGGAGTCATTGTGCTGGTGGACACAATCGATCTGGACAACCACAGGAAAATCAGGCTACTTCTGCACAGTTTAGGAACTTTGTAACTGATTTGCAGGAAGAGTTTTGAGAGGTTTGGAGATGCAGGTTAGGCCCTGGAATGCTGCAAGCTGACCTTGATAGGAAATTATGGCTGGACCTCAGGATGGCAGAATGCTGACAGGAACACAGGTAGCACAGGTCAGAAGTTTTCACTTGGGAGGACTCCACTGGCAATTGAACTAGAAGTCATGTTATTCCCTAGCACAACATTTGTCTTCACTTTCCACATGTCCTGAGGCTGTGGAAGACTAAGTTTAGGGTGGTAGACTAATTATTCTGGTAGAGAACATTTCAAAGCATCCCAGTGTTCCAGCTGTGGCATGGATACTGCTGGATGCTTTTTGGTAGGTCTACAGTGAAACTCAGGAGCAAAAGGCAGATGTGAAAAGTGTGCAGTTTCATCAAAAGAGAAGCACCAAAAGTTGAGATCATGAGGATCATGGTTGCTTAAAAAGATTGGCAATAAAAAGAAGTCGAGTACTTTGCTTAAAGATATCTCAGACACCAGCAAGACCCCAACCTTCGCAGCTACAAAACTACAAAGCTTTCATGTGAGAAGGGCTTGCTTTCCTTACTTGAGAAGGGCTTTTCAGGCCCTTTGGCTCTCACAGCTCACTACAGTTGTCCCCAGGTGATGGACATAAAGCTACAAGGTTTAATGTTTTCTCTGCTCAGTTTTGGCTCACTTTGTGTCTGTTTCTCTTTATTTCCCTATTTCTATGCCATTGTGTGTTTGAAGTATTTAACTTTATTTTTTAGTTTACAGGAGCTCATAGCTGGCAGTTTGCCTGGAGTCTCAGAGGAGACTTTGGGCTTGGACTTTTAAACAATCTGGAAACTGAAAAGACTTTGGCAACTCATAGAGATGGACAGGAGTCTTTGGGGGGGCCGGGGTGTCAGTAACGGAATGTTATTTTTTAGATATAAATGTTGCCCAAAAGTCTCACATGTTCGGAAGATGATTGAATCATGGGGGCGCTATGCTCAACAGTGGATTTTTCTGTCGATTAGTCTGGTAGCTGAATGTTCTGTTAAGAGGAAAGTCTTGGATAAAAGAGCTAGGTTACTGGGGGAATGTCCTGGTACAGCACATGCTTGTCCCTGGCTCCTCCCTTCTCCTTCTGCTTCCTGACCACTGCGTGGTGAACAGCTTCCCCTGCCATGCCACTCTGCATACCTTCTCTCTTTTGGAGCCAGCCAGCCGTGGACTGAACCCACAGAAACAGTGAGCCAAAATAAAACTGTCCTCCTTTAAATTGTGGGTATTGGACATTTTGTCCCAGATGGGGAAGTGAGAAAGACAACGATTGTCTCCTACAACGACTACATTGATACAAACATTAGGTTAAGGCCTTGAAATGTTTCCACAGGTGTTGTAGAGGTATTTGATTATTTTCTCAATGTAATTTCTCTCTGCTGCTCTTTTACTCTTTCAGGTCAACAGGGTTTTTCCTTTGTCTCCTCCATTCTGCTTTTTAGACCTTGCCTTGAGTTTTTATTTAGTTATGGTATTTTTCAGTTATAAAACATCTACTTGATCATTCTTTATCACCTATTTCTTTGATGATACAATTTCTCTCTTTTCTGAGGCATTCTCTCTTTCTTTTTTTCCTTCTATTTTAAGCCTTTTGTTATTTATTCATTAAACCACTTTATTGTGGCTTTTCAAAGCCCAGCTAGATTTTTTTGTCTTTCTATAATACCACTGTTGCAAAGTACGGTAGGAATATTGCCTTATTGCTGTCAGGTAGAAGTAAAAGTCCACATTCCCACTTGATCTCCATCAGCATCTCTGAGGGGTGCCTCTCACTGCTATATGGGGTCCAGTGGCAGCTATCTAAATACCTGATTGTAGGGGCAGCTGTTTCAATAGCTCTCTGACTGAGAGAGCTAGTAGGATCCTGGAACTGCTTCCCAACGGATCCCTGCTAAGTCTGGTGGGGGTTACCTGCTTACCACTTGTCAGTGGTGAAAGTCCTGACACTTAACTATCTCCTTAGCACACCATGTTGCTACCATGGATGGGCAACCCTGGGAATGGGTGAACATGATTCCCATGGGGACCCCAATGGCACTGCAGAAGAGGCAATTCAGTCACTGGGCAGTCCGATGGGATTCCAGCTCCCTACTCAGCTTTCTTTGACCTTATCCTGATCCAAGACATTGTTAAAATACAGTATGACCTGTTCCAGGTGAGAGTCTAGACCCCCACTCCCATTGTGGCCTTTGCTGGCAAAAGTAGAGGTACTATCAAAATTTGTCTCTGACTTGCTGAACAGTAGTTATTTTCTAAAAGTTTTCAGTCTTGCTAGGCGTCCTCTTTTCTGATTCTTGGGCTAGAGAGAACAGATTTCGGGCGAGTGTTTTTGCCTGCATATGTTGGTGTTTCTGGGTGTTGGAGAAACCAACATATGGACATATGAGACCCTCAAAAGATTCAAAGAATTATTTGCAATTATGTTGTTCTTGGGGTCCTGGGGTCTCTTGTCAGCCTGTGTCCTCTACCTTGCATCTTCTTGTGCTTCATGTATATGTGTGTATGTCTATGTGTATAAATAATATATATAGTTATATGCTATATATAATACATATTATACATAAAATCAAAATAGTATATATAGTATACTATTATATGGGGGAACATACATATTTCCCAGAATTTTCTCTACACTTAGCTGGAAGAGTGGGAAACAGGATAACAGGATGTCCATTCTGTGTGAAAACAGAATCCTGTTTTCGTATATTCGGGGAAGCCATGCAGCCAAGCAAACCCTCTGATAGTACTGGTTCTACCACAAGCTGCAGGCTCTGAACCTCAGTTCCCATACATGTTAAAGGGGAGCCTACTAGGACCCCGGTCTTAGGGTCAAAAATGGTGGTGACACATCTAGACCCTAATCCTGGTCCATCATTGTGGTAGGAATGGTCACCCCATGGGGCAGTGACTCAATGCCATGTGCCCTTGCATAGGATATTTCTCTTGCTTAAGTAGGTTGCTCTTTCCCTGAGTGTTGGTAGGTGCAGAGTAATAAATGTGGGGAGGGGGTAGTCGCAGCAAAGAGGCCTAGTTTATGCTTCATGGGGGTCAGCACAATTGGGCTAGTGGCTTCCAAATCCAGTCTTAGGACAGCAGCCTCAGCATCAGCCAGGAGCTGCTAAGAAATGCAGAAAATCAGAAAGCTGGGAGCTGGTAAGAAATGCAGAAAATCAGAAGGCAGGAAACCCCAAAGCCCACAGAGTCACAGTTTGCTCTCTCACAAGGCCCCCAGTGACTCTTGAGCACTCTGCAGTTGCAGAAGTGACTGCAGAAAGGGCAGGAGGGTTGGAACTCCCAAGGGGTCACGTCAGCCCCAAGGCCCTCACAGCAATCAGCAGCTCGCATGTGTCACTAGGAAAGTGACACTGCAAAGGCAGAGGCCAAGGGCAGACGGCAGAGGGAGAGGAAGGAAAGGCATCTCGTGAGGAAGGGAGGATGGGGCAGGGGCATGTCACAGCAGGAGCTGGACCCGCCTCCCTACTTCTGCAGTCCTCCGCTCACCTGCCCTCACTCTCAAAGACACGTTCCCTCTCGCTCTTGTCACTCCCCACGGCCTAACATGCACTCATCTGGCAGTTAGTGTGGATCCTCTTTCCGCAGAGGATGCTCATGGCCACCTTCCTGTATCCGCATTTCATGTGTGACTTTGATCTGAATGTGAATAAATGTGACACTGAAATCCCTGCTCCTAGGGAAGCAGGCACATTCCTGCAATACATCCTGGGGTTTCTGTGATTTGCAAACCCCAAAGATAGGGGATAAGTGGCCCATCAAGTCTGGCTCACTTTGAAGAGAGATGGAGAAACGGTCAAGGATGCAGGAGCACTTCCTACAGCAAAGCTGCTTTAGTATGCAAATCAGAACGATGCCCTCTCTCCCCACTCTGAAAACACGGTGTCCAGAACACCAGGCACAGGGTCTTGCTGGCTCGAGGAGGAAGAAGCCCCATTCCTCACACAGAGGAGATGCTGATAACCACCTGGGGAAAGATGATTGCTCCTTCTTCCTTTGAGTGAGGAGGAATTCGAGGCTCATCAAGCTGAAGAAGCAGCCAGCCCTGAGTCCCTGGCAGCCAGGCCTGGCAAGTCTGGTGCACATAAATCATACCTCTGAGATGGTGGCTGCGGTGGTGGCAGAGAGAAGTGCCTATCTCTAACTTGTGCTTTCCTGCCTGGCTGAAGACCAGTCATCTGTGCTGAGACCGGACTACTGGGCTTGTGCTGGCTTCAGCATGACACTTATTTCCTTTTTTATAGGGAATATAAAAGCCCTGGCTACAAAATATGCAAATGAGACGAGGAAAGAACAGGAGTAGAGAGAAGTCCTAGAGATAGTTGCAATGTAGGAGCCGAAGAGCACCCTGGCCACCCTCCTCCAGCTATTTATGAGGCGTGTACTGGATGATCTTGCACCACCAGTGTCCCCATGTCCACTGCTTCTGACACCCACTTGGAGGGGTGCTCAGCGCGCAAACCCTGCCCACACAGGAAGCCTGCTGTTGTTTTGGGCCATTGGGGGAAAATGGACTGAAAATGAAATTTGTTAGGGCAGAAACATAGTGATATTCGGTGAAACAACTCAGAAGAGAGCACAGGGACGTGTGCCATCACCACGTCCTATGTTGGACCCTGCCATGGTTCAGACATATATCTCACATGCCAAGGCTGTGGCACCACTGGAAGGTAGTTTGCCCTCTAGGAGTTGGGGCCTAATGGGAGGTCTTCTAGTTCTTTGAAGGCATAACCTCAAAAGGGACATTGGGACCCTGGCTTCTTCCTTTTTCCCTAGCTTCCATGAGATAGTTTACTCTATCATGTGCTCCTCAGCACAGGCCCAAAAGTAATGAGGCCACCTGACCATGGACTGAAATCTCCAGCAACATAAGCCAAAATTAACCGTTCTTCTTTTTAAATTGTAGCACCATATAGGTATGATGCTATACTAACAGAAATCTGGCTGATACAGACCCTTTCAAAGTTCTAAGTTAAAAGAAAAGAAACAGAACACACAAAAAATTGAACTGAGGAGAAAAAACTGGAAGGAGAAAGGAGAAACACACCCCGAAGTTTCCCCTTTGCCATCTAGCTTGATCGTATTTCCTCCATGTGTCAGCATGCTGACATGTGTATGCTCCTGCTTTAGTCACTTTCCTGTCGCTGCGAGAAAATACCTACCACTTGCAACTTCAAGGATATTTTGTGGTTTAGGACTAAATCCTTCCCCCAAAGGCTCATTTGAAAGGTGACTGAATCATGGGGACTCTATACTCATCAGTGGATGAGGCCATTGCTGAGTTTGTAGCTGATTTGCTGTTAGGAAGCAGGGACTGACTAGCAGCAGGTCATTAGAAGTAAAGCTGGATGGGTACAACTTCCTCCCTAGCTCCTTGCTTTCCTCTCTGCTTCCTGAGTGACAGGGATGAGCAGTTATCCTCCACCAGGCTCTTCCACCTTGCTGTTTCTTCCTTGGAGCCTGCCAACCATGGACTGAAACTGTGCCAAAAGAAGCCTCTCCTGCTCTAAGTGGTGGGTGCTGGGCACTTTGTCCCTGACTCTCCAGACAGAAGAGGCTTATGTTGGTTCACAGTTGTAGAGGGTTCAGTCCATAGTTGGCCGGTTCTATGGCAGAAAGTACATGGTAGAAGTACTTGGGCAGTAGATAGCTCTCATCCCAAGGTGGCCAGGAAGCAAGGAGCAAAGAGAAGAGCTGGGCTGGGAAGGCAAACATGCACTTCAGAGGCACACCCCAGAGGCCCACCTCCAAGAGGCCCCACCTCCTAATACCACATCCAGCCGCGGAACTCATCTGTGGACCAATGTGTGGGTAAGTACAGAGCACCCATGATCGGATCACTCCCAAACACAGACTTAGGAGATATTCTAGATCTGAATCATAACAGCTTCTAAACTAATAGCTAAATATCAAACCCACCACAGGATATGTTTTAAAGTATTTTGTTGTTAGAGAGCAATGGGCACCATTTTAACAAAAGCTGTGCACTTTCAGATGGGTGTTTCGTTCCTTCAGCTTTCTTATTCTTTCATCTTTGAGGAGTGCCCCTGCCCACATTCTCCATGCTTTGGTTGATAAGAGGCAGCAGCTAATTCTGACGGGCCCTGTTCACAGCTCCTTTTGAACAGACAAAGACAGACGTGTGAGGAACAGTCTGCATAACATCCCCAACTTGGGCTGTTAGACTTGTGAACAAGAGAGCAGTTTGTGCAGGATCTCAGGAAATGGCTTCACTCCCTGGTGTCGCTCAACAGTCTGTCTTCTTCCTTCCTCTCTGCCATGTCATCTGCCCGTTAAAGAAATGTCACTTCTGGGTTTGCACAATGGCACTGTAGTAATTATTTTCAGTTGCAAAAAATATTGACTATTTGGCAAATAATAAAGAAAATCTGTAACATCTCGCCCCTGAAGAGAATGCTCCTCCCAGACACATGAATGAGCAAATCCTCATAAGCCAGGGCTGTATGTAACGTATCGGGCTCAGAATCCAGCAGGGGCCCCACTGACACGGGCCCGGGTTTGAGGAGGGTGAGCCCATCTGTCAGTGAGTCTGATAAGGCAGCCCTAGTGCCTGCTCATTTTCAGGAGCACCAGGAATGGGGCACAGCTTTGGTCCCAAAGTGGGGACACGCATCGAGTCATTGCCACGGGACACCGTCACCATGATGGAAACTGCAGGTTGCTTCAGTGGGTAGAGAGCAGCCACCTTTCAAATATGAGTTGGGACTTCAAGGAAAAAGCAAGGTCTCCCTCAAAAGTTCTATTGCAGATGCAGGAACCCAGGCTTTGGGCTCGAACACGCACAGGCCCAGAGAGGTGAAACGATCCACCCACCAGACCCTGGAGGCTTTGGAAGCAGGCATTTGACATGATGCTCTCAAGTCATCACCTTCCCTATATGTCACACTGAAATTTGGGAAAGAAGCACTCTTTCTTCCTCCAGAACCAGGGCAGACCACAGACTCATGGTAGCAGTGGTGAGAAACCCAGTTGGAGGAGCTGGCAATCTGCACCGGCTCACCTCCTTGTCTCCCTGGTTTTGGATGTTCTTACGGCCGATGTGGCTGTGGTTCCCATTTGTTTGTTTTTGGCTTGAGCCATTTTGTGGTGGAATTCTGTCTTTTGCAGTTAAAGGGCCTCTCCCTGGTAAAATAGAACTTCGGTGAAAATGAAATTTGAAAATTCAAAAGAAAGTCACAGTACAAGTGAGCAAAAACTATTTGGGTAGTTTTAGTTTTGCTTTTGTCATTAAAGCTAAATTGTATTAGATAAAAAGGTAACCAGAGAAGTGAGAAGAGAGAAAAAAAAAGTGTTACCGGAGGAGGTATTTCCATGCTGGAGAATTAAATAACTGGCAAGAGAAAAACATTGTGCAAAACCTCAACTACCATTGAGAAAAGCCTATAAAGTGTGGACAGCGGCAGGTGTGTCAGGTGAGAGCCTCCAGCAGGGTTCTGCTGAGTTCCGGAAGCTAAAGTGGCAGGCATCAGGGTCTGGAAAAGCCACCCACTCCTTGGCCATGGCTAATGTGAGTCTGAGCACAGAAAAGGCCACCCTCCAAGACAGCCACTTCTCCCCCACCTGCCTCGTTAGCACGCCACCCTCCCCTAGCTCCACAGTCTCAGGAGACAGTCTATGGCCCTTCAGATAAGAGTAGGGACACCCTGTACCAACACTGGAACTCTGACTGTCTGGTGACACACATATTCCCTTATCAGGACAGATGTACGTACCTAGGTGTGTGTGTGTGTGTGTGTGTGTGTGTGTGTGTGTGTGTGTGTGTGTGTTTGTGTTATGCATACATGCATGGGCGGGTGGATGGATTATAGGTGGATGAACATGTGATAGATGGAAAACGGGTGGGTGGACAGGAGACATGATGGATGGTTGTATGGTAACTAGATGATAGATAGATCAGAATCTATGAACCATATAGAGCTGTTCATCATGCTTTTAATCTGCAGAAATGGTATCATACAGCATATCTTCTGCAACTTGCTCTAATTGTTCATCCAGATGATCTTAAAACTCATTGTTGTTTCTCCTTGTGGCTTCAGTCCATTTGTTTCCGTTCTTCTTCGTGTTCCACTGTCTGAACACACTGTAGTTTACCTGCTATTCTTTGGCTGATGGATTTGCCCCAGTGTCTGCTGTCCCAAGCAAAGCGTGGGAACTCATGCTGCTAACTGCTTCGCTCTGAGGTCCAGGTCCCCTTGGGCGGAGACTCCTGGGAGTAGAACTGCCATGGTCAGGATTGTTTGACCACACTTTCCCACCTATAGGAATTAACTCTCCAGAGAGCTGTGGCTCACTCAGACCTCAGTGATAACATGGATGACACACATTTCCTTGCTGATCAGTCTCATAAGTGTTGATGTCATCACACTCAACAGTTTTTCTCAGTCTGATGTGTATGTGACGTACTTTAAAAGGTTTTAATTTCTTTTTAACTAATTGCTTGTGGGCTTGAGTGTCTTTCTACATTTCCATTGGTCAGTCTGAAAAGTCATGCACTCTGATTATTTTTCTGCTGGGTTTCTTTGCATATTCTAGCCATTAATCATTTATTTCTATTACGTGCATTGAAAATGCCCTGTGTCCGTTTTGGCTTGCTTGTCATTTTCTTGTGATGTCTTTTTTTCCACAGAATTTTTATGTTTTAATTTATCAGTCTTTTACTCTATGGCATGTGAATTTTCATCTTGTCTAGAAAAATCTTTCCCTATACTCAGTGTCAAAAATGGTGTTTTCCATTATTTCCCGCCAGAGGCTGATCAGACCCTCAGATACCTGTGAGGGGGGAACAATGGGGAATAAAGAGAAAGAACAAAGGGAAAATAAAGAGAAACAGAAAAAATACTCAAGGTGCAAGGAAACCAGGAGGAGTCTGCCTCTAGTGGGCAGACCTGACAACCTCTGTGGGAAGGGAGAAGCACAGGGAGCAGGGGTCCTGCATCACTCATGGAACAACAACTGTTGAAAAGATATTTGAACAATAGGGACCAGGTTAAACTTTTACAAGGGAGTGTGTGAAAGGGAACAGGCTCTTCCCTATACCCAGGTTAATAAGGAGCTAGAATTATTCACATTGTTCTCAGCAGATGTTATCTTGCCATGGAGTGCGGCATTCCCCACACAGGCTTCTCCATGCTTTTTTGTTTCCCAAGACAGATAACACCGGCCTCAGGACTGTGGGGTGTCAGTCACACAATCTCGTCCCCAACAATTCCTTGCATAGCCTGGTTCCCAACAGTTTCCTCTATTTAAAGCATATTTTCTACAGCTTTCCAGTCTACCTAGAACTCAGCATAAGATGTGAGGTAAGGATGCCACCTATCCCAGAAAATTTATTCACAGGTGCCTCCTGTCCTCATAGCCTTGTATCACAACTTTTGTCATATTTCAAATAGCCATGAACATGAGAATCGGCTTCCAGGCCATGTCTGAATGTTGGTTTGTAGTTTTAGCCCAGAGCAGGACAGGTTATGGTGTTTCTTTGAGAGGCGATGCAATGATGAACATGTGTGCTGGTGGGAATGTCCCCGACACAGGGCCAACAGAAGAGGAAGAATGAAGTTCAGAATTATAGCAACCAGCTTCCGGCATAGCTAAGAGGAAAAGGCAGCCAAAGTCAGGGTCTTGTGAGGTAGAGATGGAGAAATATGCTTAGGGTGGGAAACTGAAACAATAATTGATGATTATTTTTACCTTTTCCTTGATGAAGAACCAAAATAATCCCTGGCTGTGTGAATACAGGATGGGGTGCTACACCTAGGAAGAGATAAAGATGATCCTGGGGAGAGTGCAGTTCGGGTGGTTGAGAGCTCACTGGAATTGGTGGCTCCTGTTTTCCTTAGCCACTTGGAATCCCAGCACCAATGGAAACCTGAAGCTCATTGTCTGTGCCTCATTTCAACTCAGAGTCTCCTCATTTTGCGGAACAAACAAGATGAGCAAAAGGCAATCATCTCCTAGCATCCTTAGGATGCCATTGTCTGGGGAACTTCAGAAAGATGCCTACTCCAAATCCCTGGGCCCACTTAGAGAGCATGATAGCTGTCACCTGTCTCTCTACTAGAGCAAGAAGCACAAGGCCAAATCTCACTCTCTGTTCAGGGGAAAATAAATCATGATGGGTCACTAGAATAGAACCCCTCATTTCTGTATGGGCAAGTGGTAACAGGCTCCTGGCCATTCTTCATAGCCACGTTCAGACAGTGCTGGTGGAGCTCTGTGTGGGTGGTGGGAAAAGCCTCCTGTGTGCCCAGGAACCAAGAGCTATACTGATCAAGATTCCCACTTTGGAGGCAATGTCAAATGCTGCCTAATGTGGTATGAATAGGAGGTGAAGGGCCAATAAGGTCTCCACCCGGCATTAGGCTATACAGATCTTGAAACAACTCTGCCAAACATGGTGTTATACTCCTGGGAGCCAGCCTCTCAAGTATCTGAGGCAGGAGGCTTGAAAGCTCAAGACCAGCCTGGGAAATTTAGCAAGACCCTATCTCAAAATAAAAAAGAGTCAGGGTATAGCTCAGTGTTAAAAGACCTCTTTGTACAGCACCATGAAACACACACACACACACACACACACACACACACACACACACACGCAGGAATCTGCATAAAACCTAGTCTAAAATAGTATCACCCTTAATTGTGGCATATAAGATAAACCCAATACTTAACTAATTCTAACAAACCCCACACATTTCAATACAGCAGTGACTTTTGGTACTGAATACAGTTGGGCACAAGACCTATTTTTTCTCTAGATTATACCGCAGTAGTGCTGCCCCTTTTGCTGAGCTCCATTCGAGTTGCTTATGTTTCGTTCATAAGCAAGCATTAGCCTCAGATATACACAGCACCCAAGGATAGGAGTTTCTGCTAAATATAACCCAAGCTGCCCATTCCCTGTAACAAGGGCTCTTCTGGATCATATGCTGCACGTCCCAGGGTTCTCACAAACACTCTATTAAAGGTGACACACTTGTTATCACACTTTTATTTACATGCTAAAGAAATATTCTGTTGTTCCTTAGTCTTCAAAATAGCTGCCTTTCAGATGCTTAGTGCAAAGGAGAAAAAGATGAGATTTATCTGGAGCGTGATATGCAACAATTTTAAGTCTTATCTGCCAGATCACCTCTTTCCATTGACAACTACAATCAGCCTTCAAAATAAATAAGGGTGCACCAAGAACAATGACTGGAGAGGCAAAGCCTTAATCTCCCACATTAGTGGGGAATAATGTCTCTCTCCAGTGTGAGTAGATAAAGCAGCAGGGCCACTGAAATGTGTTTTTGTTGTTGTTGTTGTTTTTGGTTTTTGGTTTTTTTGTTTGTGTGTTTGTTTGTTTTTGGCACCGGGGATTGAACTCAGGTCCTTGCGCTTGCAAGGCAGGCCACCGAACCGCTGAGCTAAATCCCCGGCCCTGAAATGTGTATTTTTAGCTTTTAGCAAGTGTGAGTAGATAAAGCAGCAGGGCCACTGAAATGTGTTTTTGTTGTTGTTGTTGTTTTTGGTTTTTGGTTTTTTTGTTTGTGTGTTTGTTTGTTTTTGGCACCGGGGATTGAACTCAGGTCCTTGCGCTTGCAAGGCAGGCCACCGAACCGCTGAGCTAAATCCCCGGCCCTGAAATGTGTATTTTTAGCTCCGAGGAAAGTAGGGAGATTTCTACACTAGATCACTGCCTCTCTCCTCCATTTCTCACCTGCATCTGTGCACCCTTTTCCACTAATGGTAAGGAACGAGCATTCATAGATAAGATTGTCTTTGCAATCCACACACAAAGCTCTGAAATCTTGCAATCCAGCTTCAGGGCACTCTATCAGAGAGAGATGAGCGTGGAAGGGAACAGGATACCATCTGTTCTACCAGACAGAAAGCACGCGAAGACTGTGCGTGGCAGGATGCAAGTGGTGTTCTCATGGAAGAGAAAGACTGAGGGGTGCTGAGCCTGCTTGTCTCGCATCGAGCTGGAATAAAGGTTGGGCCTAGGAGGAGCGCTGCCTGCTCATTTCCCTTTCCCCTGTTTTCGATCATTTCTTTTAAGACAAAATCCTCCCTGAAAAGGCTTATCCTCTAGAATCTGCCATGCCCAGTAGGAAATAATCAGGGATTGCAAGCTCTCCGCAGATAAACACTACTCACAGGTACGACTGGCAAATCAGGGGAACCTGCAGCCGAGAAGGCTGGCTTTGCTTCCACTCTCTGCCCTGACCCACAGAGGACGGGGTCACAGTCTGTAACCCCTACCTACTTCGGCTTCCTCATGGAAAGCTCAGCATCCCCGGCCCATGTAACCCTAGGATTCTGTCAGACTGAACTGACAAATACACAGGAATCCCTTGGCCCAGGTCTTGGCATTCAGTAGGTGCTAGCTGTTACATGCAGTGCCCTCTGCCACTTTTGCATGATTAGGACTCAGTAGAATTGGGGAGAATTTATTTCACCAGGAAACACTGCCTGCTTTTCCAAAGCAAGACCTTAAAACAAAACACAGGCACATTTCAGAGATATGTGTATACAGTAAATCAAAGCCTTTGGTTTCCCAGTGCATATAAAAATCAAGTTTGTACTATAGAGGAGTCTATTAAGTGTGTGTTTTGTCCAAAAATGTATATAACTTAGTTTAAAATACTCTATTCCAAGAAATGCTACCAATCTCCTGATAATCTCTGAGTGAGTTGTAATCATTTTGCTGTGTCAATCAGTGGCCAATATTGAGGCTGTAAATTATGAAACAGCTGTACCTAGGGCCTTAGGAATTACAGTATGGGAGGCATGGCTTCTAGAAAAACCAAGAGTCCTCCGAAGAGACCAATGGGGCTAGTTCTAGGAAGACAAGAACCCAAATCACATAAGTCATTTGGAAAGAATTACAATTGGTGGGGACAGGCACTAAAGCTTGAGTCCATAGTGATCAGTCTGTAGCAGTCTTCTTAAAGTTCTTCACAGCTCTGAAAATCAGGCCCCTGTGACTGTCTGGTCACATCTGAGTGATATGTTAGAGGCTTCTCTTTGGCCGGAGTGACTCCATCTTAGGTAGCGCATCCCTGACTTCATAACTGGGGAAACTCAGACTGACCGGGGGACTGGTTACTGAAGTTTGTGGCGGGCTGCAGAAATTTCTGAAGACAATAATGGCGTTTTTCCTTCATGAAAAATTACTCTGTACCAAGAAATGTTGTTTGATGGCATTTTGCCCACCCTAAAATGACTTTCAAATTTGGCATCGGTTCTTTCAAACCTTGCTACACCTCTATCGGCTGAGTTTATGTAGGATTCTAAACCTCCTGTTGTCCTTGCAGTAATATTCACAGCATTGTCACAAGAAGTAGATTTGCTCTCAGGAACCAGTGTCTTTGCTCATCCACAGGATGAGGTTTCATTACTAGGTTACAGCAATTCAGTCACGTCTTGGGCTCCACTTTCAATCTAGTCCTACAGATATTTCCATCATATCCTCTGCTAACTTCTTTCACTGAAATCTTGGACCCCAGCAATTCATCTGTAAGGGCTGAAATCAATGAACTTGTCCCAAATTTCTATTAAGATTGATATTTTGACCTCCTCCCATGAATCGTGGGTGTTCTTAATGGCATCTAGAATGGTGACACTTTCCCAGAAAGTTTTTAGTTTATTTTCCCCAGATCCATTAGAGGAATCACTGCCTATGACAGCTAGAGACTTGCCAAATGTATTTACTCTATAGTAAGGTTTGAAAGCCAAAAGTATCTCTTGATGCATGGCCTACAGTATGGATGTCCGGTAGCAGACTTGAAAACATTAACCTCATGGCATATTTCCATCAGAGGTCATGGGGGTCCAATGTATTGTGAACAGGCAGTCATGATTTTACAGGAATTCTTTTTCCTGAGCACTATCTCTCAATGGTGGACTTAAAATATTTGGTGAACTATGGTATAAGCACATGTGCTGTTGTGCACACTTTGTGTTGTCCCAATTATAGAGCTCAGGAGGAGTAAAGCTCAAGGGTCCTAGGATTTTCAAGAACAGTGAGTGTACATTGGCTTCAGCTTAGAACTCTCCTGCTGCATTAATCCCTACCAAGAGAATCTGCCTCCGTTTTGGAGCTCTGAAGCTAGCACTGACTTCTCTCTATGATGGACCGGCTCTGCCTCTTCTTCCAGCAGAAGGCCATTTCATCTGCACTGAAAAACCTGTGTTCACTGCGGCCTCCTTTGTCCATTGTCCGAGCTCAGCCTCCTGAGTAACTCGCTGCAGCCTCCGCACCAGCACTGGCTGCTCCCTGCCATGCTGGATCATGGAACCGCCTTCTTTCCTGCAGCCTTTCATGCCAACTTCTGCCCACTTCCAACTCTTCTCCCGCATCTTCCTCTGGAGAATGGGAGAACTGGGTCCTTGCTCTGGAGTGCGTTTGGGACGTGTCGGGGCTGGCTGATCTTCCATCCACACCACTAAAACTCTCCCTTTCTGAGCAATGGTTCGGCTTCTTTTTCTTACCCTTCCTGTGTTATCTGAACTAGTACTTTTTACTTCCTTCAGGAACAGCTCCTTTGTGTTCTTCTTAGACCTTCATCGCTAACCTTGGTCATTTCTAGATTTTGATTCGAAGTGAGAGAACGACTTTTCTTTTCACTTGCACACTGGGAGGCCACTGTAGGGTTATTAATCTCCCCAATTTCCACATTGTCTCTCAGAGCAGGGAGGGCCAAAGAGAGGAAAAGAAATGGGAAGGCTGCCTGTGGGACAGTCAGAGCACAGACAGCCCTTAGCAGTGAAACTCTTCTACAGGGTACAGATTCCAGCACCCAGAAACAATGGCACTAAGAGCATCAACAATCACTGATCAAGGGCTGGGGATTTGGCTTAGTGGTTCTGCTGCCTGCCTTGTAAGCACAAGGTCCCAAGTTCAATCCCTGATACAAAAAAACAAAAAAAAAAAATGGTTTTGGGC
>NW_022900934.1:2650834-2718232 GCF_012274545.1 Fukomys damarensis | reverse complement strand
AAAAAAAAAAAAAAAAAAAATCACCGATCACAGATCAACATGACAGAGCTGACCATAATGAGAAACTACAAAAGACTGCGAACACTACCAAAGAGTGACACAGACACATGGGTGAACACATCCAGTTAGAAAAAAAAAAATGCCATACACTGGCTCAACGCAGGATTGCCCCAAACCTTGGATCTGCCAAGTACAGAGTAAAGAGAAGACTAATAAATGGAGGTGTGTCCTTGGGCCGCCCCTGTAGAATGTCCATGTGGGCCCTCCGTGCATGTATTCCTTAGCATGCAGAAGTTTTGTTTTCAGCAAGGAAAGGTCACTTGGACATAAACAGTTTATGTACAGTGCATAATGGAATGAAGAATCGGGCAACGACGGAGATGGACTTCTGCCTGCGCTTTCCTGCAAGGTAACGAGAAACATTAAAAATGCATTTGGCTCTGATAGGTTGAATTCATTTTAATGGCATAAATAGGACAGATGAGCTTCTCAAATGTCTGAAGAGCACCATATAATGAAATATTGATCGCCTCCTCGTGGCTCTGGCAGGAGGGGCGGATAATTTGTTTTCCCTCAGCCTTAGTATTTGGTGGCACCAGTAATGAATTATATATGGCAAGCTCACATCCCGCACCCAATTTTATTTACCTGTACAGTCTGAAATCTCATTTATCAAAGTTGGGAGGAGGAAGTGATAGAGCTTTAAATTTCTGACCATTAAAGAATCCTGATTGGTATCATGTACTTTCAGGAGGTGTTGGTGATTAACAGTCTACTTTCAAAATTCTCTAGGATTAGTCAGCCAAAATAACTGTTTATGAGTAACACTTTATGCTTTTAAATTCTGAGATATGGAGGCTGGCTGCTTCTACCCCTTACCTTCAAAATGAGTCTTGGAGGGCTTAGTCACTGCTGAGCTGGGGTGGCTTTGGGGGTGAACCCTGACCACAGGAAGATTCGGCATCTTCCATGGGGAAGACACCCCGTGGGTGTGGATTTTGTTTTGTGATGTTCCTTAGAAAACCCCAAATTGTGGATTTTCCCCTTTACTTCAAAGAAAACTCAACTGAAGATGATAGATGCTCCAGATCCCCAAAATGTAATGCGTGGATATAGATGGATTTTGTTACTTTCCTCTCTAAAGAATTTTGAAGCTCTCTTTCCGACGCTGGATTTTCAGTTCACGTAGAAATGAATTCCCAAGCAGCAGGACTGAAATCCCATGTGGGAAGCCCCACCTCCACTCCCCTGCTGCTGGTCCTCTGCCCCTCCCTCACCTGGTGCCACCCTTCTGAGTGTCCCTCGGACCTTGGGCCCTCAGCCATGCACTCCTCGGCTCATCACACATCACGGGTGCAAGCAGCTCTGTGACTCGCCTTTCTCTGCTCCTGGGAGAAGAGCTCAGAACAGTTGCTGTTGGCATGGTCCCCCCTCGAGTACACAAGTCTTGCTGCTTGTTCTGGGTCAGTACTGCAAAATGGATACAAGGCTTACTCTCAGTCAGCTTTTCTTCTAGCAATGTGTGTGAGAAAGGGCAGCACCCGTGTGAGGGGACGGCAGCCAGGATCTCCTCCTGCCAATATCTTCCAGTACTTTCTCTCCCCACTCTCGGCTGCTCCCCACCCAGGACCTATGAAGTCCCAAGAACCCAGGTTCTGTCCTACTCAGAACACCTTGGCTCACCCTCTTCAGCATCCTGCACACTGGACCACTGCTCCCATTGCTCATCAACTCCCTGGCCTCTGGTCTGAACACTGCACAGGAGCCTGCTGAGGTCCTGGCCCCACACTGGCCCCACACTGGCCCCATCCGTGAGCCTCCACCAGACCCACATTTGTAAATAGCAGTCCAGTTGAGCCATTGCCCAGTGGATCCCCTCAGAGTTTAAGACCCATAACACGGCACCAGGCCTGTATTTCACAGATGGGCTTCTCTGTCTGCATCCCTCCAGGAGCCATGGCCGGGTCCCTTCTGCCTGGTACACGATTCCCTCCACTCTTCCTGCCACGCTCTCCTCCAAGCTTCTTGCCCCGCTTTATCCTCCCCTCCTCCAGGAGGAAGCCTTCTCTTGTGCCTCCTGATTATTGCCCTGAGCCCCCTAACCATGTTTGTCCTCACCAATCAATGTGTATCTACCCCTTGGGTTGGAAACAACATAACTTCTGGAGGCAGCTCCGTCCCAGCCCCCACTGGTGCCCACCCCAGTGCTGTGCCTGGCACAGAGCAAATACAGCCCCATGTAATAAACACTACACTGACCTCTGCCTATCCCAGCCCCCATGAAGCACCCCCAAAGGACGTAGGCCACAGACACTTTATTAGACTTCTAATAAAGTTTTGTTGTTGGCCCAAATGCATGCTCAAAAGTGACTTATTCTACCAACAATGATTTTTCTCCAACAAGCAAAAGAAGCAGCGTTTTATCTGCTGAAGGGAAAGTGGGCCTGTAATGAAGAGAAAAATAAAAGGTGTTTTCTCACCAAAGATAGCCCGCAGGTATTGAGTGGAAACTCCATCGAAGTCCCCAAATGTCTGCTTTTAGTCACTGTATCTGCCCCCTCTCCCAGAGAACTCCTGTGAAGCCATTCTGAGTGTTTTTCTTTCAGCTTATTGAAACCTTTTAAGTCTTTGGCTTGCAAAAGCTTCCATGCTCCTTCCCACGTGAACGTGGGTTTATCCCATGATCTCAGAGCTGGCGGCTGACCTAGGGCTTCCTCTCCGTGTACACAGAGAGAGCATTTGTCATATCACCCCCAGAGGCCAGAGCTTCCATGCCACCTGATGTTCAGCACCGACTGACTCAGGAAATCAGCTTGGCAGCCGGCTGGGTGATCCCAGGGCTGACTGCCAGAAAGAGCAAGCTGGGAGAGGAGGGAAATGGGGACAGTTAGCAGCAAAGCACGTGCTAGGGAAGTGGTCTGATGTGATTTGTGACCTTAGCAAAGGTTTTGGAGAAAATGAAATAAGGCGAGAGAGAAAGACCCCTGGAGGTTCCAACAGCAGACACACCTGAAGTTGAAGAAAAGGACCAGAGCCCAGAGGCCTGGAAGCCACATACTGTAAGACTTGGGACTGTGTGCTGAGAACAACAGGCCCATAAAGACGGTGAGAGCAAAGGATAACACAGGGGTACTTTCGTTTCAAACTATTATTCTAGGCAAAATTTACATAAAGGGTCCAAGAAAATAAGGATAAATTATGAAAACCAGCAGAAGCCCTGCAGCTGTTCATAAAAGGGTACTGGGTTGTTGGTAGGTGGACAGGGAGGTGGGCAGAGTGCT
The DNA here is from genome assembly GCF_012274545.1 of Fukomys damarensis. Lineage (NCBI taxonomy): Eukaryota > Metazoa > Chordata > Mammalia > Rodentia > Bathyergidae > Fukomys > Fukomys damarensis. Next base: position 2,714,951 of record NW_022900934.1, on the reverse strand, counting down.
GCAGGTGTAGGATGATGGCACCTAACAGACACACGTGGGCAGAGGTGAGGAGCACGATGAAACCGTCATCTTCGTCTGCAGCAGCTAATCTTTGTTAGGTACTCAGGAAGTGGCAGGCTCTGTTCTAGATGATTTCCTGGTTTCAGTTCACTCAGCGAATACAAGTCACTCAGAAAAAGATCCCTGAGGGATGGCAGGAAAGAAAAGCAGGGAGGAAAAGCTTCTAGTTGGTTGAGGGATACTAAGGCACTTTTAACCTTGGGCTACACTGGGCTCGTGACAAAATCCCAAAGGCTATTGGTATATAGACGGGCAGTGGGCTAGGCAGCAGTTACCATACAGAGGGAAGAGGGTTATTTGGGCTCATGGTTCTGAAGGCTCCAATACAAGATTAAGTAACCCCATTGCTTTGGGCCTTGGCAGAAGCATGTGGCAGACCAAAGTCGCTCACCTCACTGCCCGCAAAGGAGAGCCCAAGACCCAGAGACTCTGCAGGGACGTGGCCTCTGTGACCCAAGGACCTTGGCACTGCCCGAGTCCAGTTCCACTTTCTCCCAGTAGCACTTCCACAGAGACCTGGCCTTTAACAGCACATGGCCCTCTGGGGTACACTCATGCAGACCACAGTGGGGACTGAATCCTTGAGAAGGGGAGACAGGGACTGTGAACCAGACTCAGGTGGATCTCAGGTCACAAGAAAGAGCCATGTGGCACCACAGGTGATGCAGGAGCTCTGAACAAGGAAGAGGCTGGGTCCCCAGCTTGGCGCAAATCCTATCCTATAGCACTTTGCCAAGTGACCTGCAGAGGTCACTTGATCCAAGGCCTTCTCATCTGTAAAATGGGAACAGTATTACCATAAGTACAGGCATCTACTGAGCAGAAAGGCTTACCCAGGATGGGCTACACATATAGATATGTCCATCTCCCACTACCCATGGATTGACATTCCCAGACACAGATGAGGAGTTCAGGGCTAAAGACTGCCCTGGAGCCAAAATTTACATAAAATAAACTGAAACTCACACTACCTTGTGATGTCCAGAGCTTCAGCCCGCAGAAAGGAAGCGTCCCCAAATCATGCAGAACCCAACTCAGCACCCACATGAGTCAAATGGAGCACCCACTTTTCAGCGCTGCTGGGAGGTTTCCAAACCCACTGTTGAGCTCAACTCCCAGCATGCAGTAGGAAGCCAAGTGGTCATTTTCACTACTCAAAGCAAGGACTTTAAAATGTGCACTGCCCAGTGCACTGATTGGACCAGGAGAGCAGTGTCAGTACAGGAACTGATGGCAACCTGACTCCCGAGGAGTCAGGAGGGGATGAGCCCCTTCAGCAGGGAGGGTCTCTCCAAACACAAGGAATCTCCAGGACTCAGCCTGAGCACAGAAGAAAGGAGGGAGCCAGAGGACCACGGAGCACAGCCCTCACAGGGACAGCAGTCAACTCAGGAGGTCCCACAAGGCACTGTCAGATTCCAGGCACTGGACATACACAGGTCAGAGCAGAACAAGTTAAGGCAGCCCATTCCTCAAGCGGCACGCTGAAGAAAGTGCAGCTTCCCCTGCCGTGCTGGTCTTTTGGAGGATGGGTGACACTTACAGCAATACTCATGGTGCTGTAACGAGGACTCTTGTCCTTGGGCTCCTCTACCGCGGACATCAGGAGCTGAGCAGCAGCCACATGTGGTGATGGGGTCGCCTGCCGCTAGCAGTGGCCTTGGATACAGCTAGCGTATTTCCACCGCTGTCATTTGAGTTTGCCCTTATGCTTTAAGTCCATGCCAGGGTTACATATCTGCACTGAAATCTAAAGGTATTTAAAAAACCCTTTTCACAAAAAAGTCCTTTGTTATTATATTATTTACTCAAGGAATGCATCTGTATATTGTTGTAGGTTAATTTGCAAATGAATTTTTCAGTAAAAACATATATTCAAGAACCAAAATAAACAAATAAGGCAGGCCTGCTGTTTCTTTTGTGCATGGGACCAAACCCAATTCATCCTCCCAGTGTCTACCCGGAGACAGAGGGCAGAGGGGCAGAGAAGGCCACGGCAGCTCTGCCCACCGTGAGGGTGAAGGGGCCAGCTTGGGCCTGGCATCTTGGAGCCCTGGTTTAGGAACAGTGACTGCGCTCTGCCTTCCAGGGGATTTCTCCAGGCTCCATTCACTGCTTCGCCTGCATGACTTGTCGGGAGGAAGAGTAAAGTTTTTGCTCCCTGCCCCTTAAAACAATGACGAGTAGATGCCAGGCCTGGGTGCAAGGTCCAGGACCTGTTTTTCCATAATATTGATTCTTTGTCAATATGTGGAAGTCAAATGACCTGTTCAGAAACTAGCGAGTTGGTAAAAGTAAAACATGGCTTTTATTTCACACTTTACTTGGACAACATGAGAAGACGGAAGCTGTAAGGCTGCCTACATTTAGCAAAAGGACTCAGGACACAGCTTCCCCTCTTGTGCCGTATTTGCCTTGCTCAGTGTGCTGTGCGAGTGCACAGCCACAATAAGACACCAATGGCCCACGAGAACACAGTTTGTTTACTGTAAGACAGAAGACAAATCCCCTCCTCCACTTAAACCAGTTGTCTAAAAGCATCTCATGCCTTCCATTCCTTACAGTCATTTCCGCCAGGCAGGGGAAGGGTGTGTTGGAGACCAGTAATAAAGCAAATTTGTGTGAAAGGAGCTAGGCCCCACCCAAATCCAGACGCAGGCAAAAGCTAGGAATCTGAGAAAGGGAGGACCAGGGTGGCTCCTCCGGAGGTGACCTGTGCCCTCCCGCCACTCTGTGCTACATTCTGCTGCTGACATCGGAAGGTGTCACCTGTCCTGGGGGGTGTCTGCGGGACCTAGGCTGCCTAGGTCCCCAAGGAGAGGGAGAACTTGGCCTGGTGTTGAGCCAGAGTCCCAGCAGATGGTGCTGTTTCCTCTGACTTTTCGCCAGCCCAGAAGAGGGGTACCTGGGTGGGAGGAGAGCTGCCTGGTATGTTAGGACCCTCCGAGATTCAGTTCGGAGCCTGAGCTCAAAGGGAAGAGAGACAGAGGTGTGTGCACAGACAGGACAAAGAGCCAGAACAAGTAATCTGCTCGCTGCTGTTCATCTGTAGTATCTCACTTATGTCGCCAACAAGTAAGATCTGAAATATTGTCCAAGGGCAAAAGGAAAATTTGCAGCAAAGCCTTTGTCTAGGGCCAGGGCTTTCTGGAAGACCATCTCCTTGCCAAGAGAAAGTTTGACCCTTGGAGTCAGATTTCCAAGCATTCTAATTCTGACCCCTCCAGTGAGGGACTCAGGGTCCCATGGGCCTTCGGCCTTGGCCTTGGTCTCCAGAGTGGAGATGGTCAATTGTCTAGAGTGGAGACAAAAATGCAACCACCTCTCATGCTGATGAGAAGACAGCTGAGATGGTTTCCCAGGAAACTGCAACCTCTCAGTCTTGTAACTACCTGATAACAGCTCTTGTTCCATTCTTTCATGGTTATTATCATGACTGTTCAATTCCTTCATGCAAATGCCACTTGATTTGTTGCTAGGTGCCAGGATCCGGAATAAGCACAGGGGAATCACAGATATTTATGGCATGGTCTCTAACTTCGGGAAATACGCAAGTAATTCCAGGGGGAAAAAAAGAAAGCATTTCAACAATATCGGAATCATCCGAGGAGGCTACAAGCCAATACCAAAAAAAGGATACAGGGGACAGCAGTGTAGGTTGGAGAACACAGCTTGAGTCAAGGGAGGAAGAGGGTTTGTCTATGCAGGAGAGGAGGACGGGTCTTTATGAATGGGGTATAAATGGGATAGACAAAGGGGTAGCAGAGGTCACGCTAGGAAGGGTTAGGTTTTCCCCCTTGGGCCTGGGCAAGGAGATCTACGAGTGAGCCCGAGGCTGTAAGTCCCGCTGCACAGATTTCGTGGTGGTTATTTGTGTCCCCAGCACCCATGCCACATGGTCTGGAAAGCAATGTGGCCCCTTCGCAGCTTTTAGAAATGTGCCTGTGCACCTGTGAGGGGAAGCATCCCTGCAGGTTCCAGCCAGTCCTGTGGGAGGCAAGAGACAGGGAAGATCGGTGCTGTTCTTGGACTGGACAGGGATTGGTCCATGGCTGGAACGAACAGAGGTAGGGTGCAGCCTGCAAGGCAACAACTGCTTCATTTCCTCGCATGTCTCCCAGCAAACACATTAAGTCCTTAGCTGAGGGGAAGCCGGGGAGAGCTCAGGGGCTCAAGGAAGAGGGGTGGGCAGACAGTTGGCCAGACTGGGAAGCAGGACATGCAGGAGCCAAGGAGATCAGTGCTGCAGGTGGGAGCGGCCGGAGGGAGCCCAGGAGATTCCCCGAAGGTGAAAAGGAGCCCCAGGGAGGCTCGCTGCAGATTGGTGTAATCACAGTGGACAGTCTGGAGATGGCCTGGAGCCTCTGAACCTGGCCTGTTCGTTTCCAAATGCTGACCTCTAATGGCAGAGGGCAGGGGCAGTGAAGCAGCTGACCGGGTCCTGTCTGCCAGGAGGCACCTGATCTTCACCAGGGCTTCTTCTGGGTGTGCACGCCCCCTTGCCACCCGGCCAGGTGACTCTCGGTCACTGGAAGATTGTCAGCCTTACAATGACTGCTGTATAAAAATTTTAAGTCAATAAATTAAGGACATCCCAGCTTTTTAATATAGTTAGCTTGATTAACATATGCATAAAATCATGCTTTGGTAATATTAGGTAAAACTTTTTTGGGTAAATGTTATAACTGACTATTCAAAACTTGTTTTATCGTGTGCCATCCACCCACAAGAAAAGTGTATCACACATGCATGCACACACGCTCACACACAAATTAACTTGTGTTACACTCCAGATTCAAGGACATAGTGGATCATAAGACAGGAGATGAAGTCCAGTTTTTCCTGTTGTGTCCTTGGGGTACAATGTCAAGATGTTTTCATCTCCACAGAGCAAATAAACCTCACCTGCTGCTTGGGCCGCTTCTGGGCTGACCTTCCAGGCCCAGGTGTCCAACACCTGCTCCCCATGGACTGTGGAGTTCTTTCTCTCATTGGCCCCAGGCTCCTGACCCAGCCGCACTCCCCGGCCAGCTGTGAACCTGACCTGGAGCGCGTCTAGCCCATCAGCCCCACTGCCGTGGCTGTGACACAGACCACACTGCCCAGCCAGAGAAAGTGCCTCTCTTCACCTGAAACGTCTGAGGTGGCCTCTGAAGACAGCAGCCGCCGCCTAGAGGGAGCCTTGGAAGTGCCCAAATCCACCTCCCCTTGGCACTTGAGAGAGCTGACTGGTGTAAGGTCCCTTAACTCCAGTCGCTCCAAGACGCTGGATTCCATTCTCAGTACTGAAGTCACTTCAATTCTAAACAACTGCACTTAAAGCCATTAATTTAAAAACAGCTTATATTAAGAAAAAATGAAGTGAATCTGCCGATCCTTTTACAGCTACTTAAAACGCGTTCACTGCTGAATTTCAAGGACAGGATCAACCCCTGGGAAAACATGGATTCTCCAACCAAGGCCTGTCAAGATTTCCAGAACCTTTGTCCAGGGAATTCCACTTCTCAATACTTATGCTCTGTAAGAGTTCCAACAAAATTAATAAACAAACAGAAGTATATGTACACCAAAGTCCTACCCACAGTGTTACCTTCAGTAATCCTAATACTTCAAATTAGCAGAAAAGTACCGAGAAGAGAAAAATTCTGAGATGCCCTAAATTGAAGGTCAGTAGTTGGAGGATGGAAGGGAGACAGAGGGACAGGTTGCTTGGTGAGCAAGCTGTGCACCAAGAATGCAAGTCCATGTCCAACCCTTAAATGTATGTTACAACCTTAACTCTATCCCCATCCCTACTGCCATGAGCCCTGCAGAGCCTACAAATCCAGTCAGCCCAGAAGCACAAATCCGTGCTCCATCCTCACTCCACCCACAGTCCTCACGGAAGACACTGTGGGCTGAAGGTAGACTACTCACCCCTCCTTTCCCAAATTTTTGTTGTAAAAAATGCACCTGCCTTGGACGTATTGCCAACTGCCGCCCACCTGCCGCCGGTGGTGGAGGGGCCTTGCCCCAGGACCTGGTCCTTTTCTGACTAGCATTTGGGATGATTCAGGAACTCTTGATGTTACAGACCCTTCCATTTCTACAGCTGTGGCTTTACTCTGCCTCCAGAAATCATGTGTTCCTCCTCGAAATGAAGAGTCATGTATCCATCAACACGATGATTATAAAAGCCAGAGAAGAAATGCAACAAGGTGTGCCAGAAAGATTGCAGTTGTGAAAAGTACACAGTGACAAATGGTGAGAGAGTCTGGATGGTAAGCAGGAGGCACCAACCACGCAGCCCGGGTCAGAGAACTGTTGGGCCAGCAGCAAAGCAGCCTGTGGGACCAAAGAGCACAGAGCTGGTAGCGGGAGTTGTCTCACCGCCATATAGATCCCTGGCAAAGCCACGGAAGCTACAAAAGCAATGCACGCACCTATTTTGCAAGAAAGCCCATAAGTACACACACACCCAGAACTATGCTCCCACCAACAAGAACTGTAAATACGTTGGGTGCTTTGTGTGTGTGTGTTTCTGTTTGAATTATCACCATATCAAATGCACAATTACAAAAATGTTATAAAAATAAATTGCCATGAAAGAATTTTAATAGTTATTTTTTGGGGGGCACCGGGCATCGAACCCAGGTCCTTGCACTTTTGAGGCAGGCAGCCAAACCACTGAGCTAAATCTCTGGCTTAATAGCTATTTATCTTTCAAAATATGCATATACACAAATCCCAAAACTGGAAGTGAAAATATTTGTGTTAATGTCATTTTTTAAAATTCGAGAAAGGGATTTAATATTGCTTTTTAACTGGTGTTTTTAATTAAAAATAAAAGAAGATTACATGAATTTTCTTTCCTCTTAAAAAAAAGCCTTCCAAGGAGTTCAGATTATGCATAAATGCATGTGTATACATGAGGAGTGCACATAATTTTATTTGAATTAATGCAGTTAGGGAGCCTCTTTCATGAACAGCTATCACACCACTGTGGAAACATTTAGAGTACAAACAACATAAATGAGCAAAATGAAAAAATATTATTGTACTGTTTACCAACAGGTCTATAATTACAAAATAAATTAACCATGAAATAAAACACTTCGGGTTTTCTGCAATATTGCTATGAGAGATTGGGTAATATTTTTTCAAATTAATTCCAGGAAAGCTTGAAGGTGAAATATTGCATTCTGATATTTTTAAAATAGCAGAGCAGATCAGTGTGATTCAGAGGTACGCAGTGAGGCTGCAGACCAGCCAGTCACTTGAAAGAAGAGGCGGGAAAGAGAAACAGTTCTGCAGAGGGAAAGTCCCATCAGCAGCAAGTGCCAGATCTAAGTTTGAAGAGGGACGCTTCATTCTTCTCTGAAGACAGAGCCTTGAAACTTCACCTTGGTTCCATAGAAACGAGAGGAGAGACTGACCTGCTCTGCTTTCAAACAGAATTCCAGAGCCCAGTCAGCGGACATCAAGAGAGACAGACCTCCAGCGCAAGTGCCACTGGGGAGTTTCGAGACCCTGCAGGCGCTGACCCCACCTTCCCTGTGCCAGCCCAGGTGCCCCTGCCCACACCCTTGCTGGAGGCCACCTGCTGGCTATGTGGATGTCCCCAGGGAACCACGAGGCTCCTGAGTTCTTTGCTGGTAGGAATAAAGTACTGTATGCGTGCAAACAAGGCCACGGGACCGGAATCTTAAGCTCCTTTCTGTAACCTTGCAGGGCCTGCCGCACAATTGATCCTACATTCAGTTGTGCTCCTTGCCTCCTCCTTTCCTTCTTGGGTTCCACCTTCTATTGGCATCGAGCTTTTGGCTGCAATGGAGCATGCTTGTTACTGTAAGCAAAACATGTGTGGACCCCATAGAAGCCATTCTAAGAAAAGTCAGCCCGTGGGTGAGGGGGGTCTGATTTCGGACGTGGAGGCTGCTCTAAGTCGCAAGAAGGGGAGACCCTACCCTCTACCCTCTACCCTCTGCTCCTCCATGCCTGCCCCAGTCGGCTCTGCAAGGTTTCAAAGGAGCTCTCCGGAGACACCTGGTCTGTGGACAAGGCCCCCTGCTGCTTCCCCCAGCTCCCACCTGCCAGGCTCTGGCTGAGTGAGCCACCATCATCTTGCAAAATCCCCCTCAGTGCCAGAGAAGGGTCCAGCGCCAGCCGCTTACCATTTCTTCAAGGCACAGTTCCCAGGAAGTCAATCGGAAAAGTCAGTTGAAATGTGAAATCACTACATTTACACATATGATCTAAAAGTGTATGTTTTAATTTGCAACAAGGCAAACAAATGTATTAGCCAATGTTTAGAAACTACGCCAAAGTCCCTTAAGTCTGGCACTCCTGCTTATAGCTTTTCAGTGTGTTTCTCCTCAAGCGTCTCAATGCCACTGTAATGTAATGCAGTTAGTGTTTTATACTAGCACAGTCGTGTCAAGCCAGACACACCCCGACTGGCTTGCACAATACTTTATCATGACACGTTCCCCCGATTTTTTACAGTCTGGATTCCATGCCTGATTTGACAGCATTTTCTTGATGGCAACTCACTTTCCAAAACATTTAGCTTAGTTTTCATAAAAGCAATCCTCTTTTTGCACTCCCCTTCCATTGGTTTACACTCTGTTTAGTCAAATTGCATAATTACGATAAGATGTCCAATTGCATCAAATGATTTGGGAACAAACATAACTGAATCTCATTAAGCAGATGCTTTTGTGGGAGGCATCCGAAGAGGCTGGGTAACCAGTGTGTGGACTTCGGGCTGCGGCGGCGCCACCAGAGCCTGCAGGCCGTGTGTGCGTTGGTGGAGAAGGTGGAGAGTGGCCGTCACCAGACAGATCGGGTGGAGAGGAACAAGCTCCAGGTCCCGATTCCCACCAGCACTGCACCATCAAAGTCCAAAGCCCATGCAGTCCCAGCTCTAGGCCCTGGGCCGCCTTGCTTTCTCCTTCACCCCAAGTTGCCTAGAGCACTTCTCCACCTGCAAGTCAGCACAGAGGCCTGCGATGCTCTCGGACCACCACCGTGTCGAGTGCATCTTTGGGGCAGTCAGAGTCTTTTGAATGACAGATTACTGTCTTGCATTTATTGCCATGGCCTTACCTCTTTGCTGTAGTCTACCTTCCCCTTTGGATTTATATATGTAAGTTCTAAGCCCCTAGACTTCAGAATGTGCCTATATGTATTTGGAGGCCTGGTCTCTAAAGCGGTGATTAGTTAAAAACTACGTAAAAGTCATTTCTGGTAGTGAAATACCGGAAGTGAGATAAATAACTGCCAACGTCACGATTATTCACATTGCGCTGACACTTCTAGCAATGCAATGAGGTGGAAGAATAAACTGGTGCAAACGCCATGCGAATCTGGGCTCCGACTCAGTCTAAGCAGGCTTTTGCACAGCCAGAGGTGTGAGTAGGAGTGTGCCATGGTGCCGTGTGACCGTGAAGGACAGGCACCACCCACATGACAATCTGACAGGGCACACGCAGTCCTCTCACAGGGTGAGTTCCATGGAAAGGGGGTGACGCCTTTTTAGGAAATGACCAGAGTAAGCATTTTAGGTTTGCTTAAGAAGGTGGCAAAATAAAGGCTATTCGCTTACAGGTCTTCATCTGACCACTCCTGCCTAGCGCATAAGGCTGTTCAGAGGCAGCGGTGGAACAGATGCACCCCTGGGCCATAGATGCTCAAACTCTGCTGTGAAGTAAAGAAAAAGAACCAACTGCTGTTAGAGGTGCAGCAGACTGGACCCGTCCTCAGGAGGAGCACCTGGAGGGCAGCGGAGGCAAGGCCACCTATGCCTCCATCACGCAACACCGCTGCCAGCCACAGGCTCAGAGGCGCGGGAGACAGGGCGCTCTGAGCCCAGCGAGAGAAGCTCTGGGGTGACAGCAGCACATCCTCCTCTCAGCTGAGCGCTGGCCGTGCAGGTGCATTTGTGCATGCAGTTCACCCAACTATGAGTAGAAGGTGTATGTGCTTTGCCGAGTGCACACTCAACAGCGATTAAAAGTTTCACCACAGGAATCAGAGGTAAGTGTTTGCTACTTTGGCACTGTACAAGCGGACACTGTAAGTACAGAGAGAAAGGAAGAAGTCAGGATAAAAATGGCCCCTCTGTTCTGTTCCTGAGTAATTTGCATGAGGGCATCATCAAAGGTATGCCAAGACCTTCTATAAACAGGAAATTATTTCAACATAAAAACTTGAGAGCAACTTCAGTGTCCCCACACTTGGCTACATGGAACAAATCCTGGCGTAGACCTATGATAGAATACTATGCCTCAAGTAAAACAATGCTGTTAACCATATAGCCATGCAGAAAACTTCCCACAGTGTAACATCAGTATCTAAAACATACATAAGTATTTTAGGAGAACCCCAAAATGGTAATTGTAGTTATTTCTAAGCTGGAGACTTACAGATAATCTGTTTTTCTCTATAAATTCTTCTGTGATTTTTCTCAAATTTCTACAATAATATTGCACATGTATTAGAAAACTTTTAAAGAGATTAGATGAGAGTAAAGTAACCTTTTAAAATGATTATTCTGATTTATGGGCTTTCCTTTGAGAAATTAATGCCTTAATAACCTGGAAGAAAATAAATGCAACCATCTTAACTTTAGAGAAATGAATTTTTAAAACAAATTTTCAATGACCTTAAAAATAGGACAATGCTTCTGGTCACCACTGCTTAAAGGAGACAGCAGATGGAAAATTAAGAGAATATCAGTGTAAACATTTACTGTGAATGAAGTAATTCTAATGAAGATGTAGTAATAGCTGTTCTTTCAATATATGTTTACTTGTCACCAATTCTGCACCAGGGACTCGCTGGCAGCAGGGTGTGCAGTAGCCAGTCAGCCATGCCCTGGAGTCTCAGTAAGACGAGTGAAAGTAGAACCCTCACCAGAAAATCGCACAATAATTCTACTATGATACATGCTACAAAAGGAAAACAAATTCTGAGAGGAAAAAATGGCAAGCTCGCAGCCATTTCCATGAACCCAAAAAGCTGTAGTGGATGTGCCAGGTATACCTGCTGCCTGTTAGTAAACCTCACGCATATGTATTCCACCTGGCCAATTTCTTCTGTTTTTAGTTGTGCTGAGTTGGAAGTGGATTTAATCACATTTTCCTTAAAAAGATTGGAATCCAGACCACAGCTCACTGCCTGTCAGGGGTTCATGAAGAATGGATTAGCTTTCTTTATTAGAGGAAAATGAGGACCAGGGCCAGAATTCAAGAGTTAACTGTCTTGACGCATGGGTAGGGTACCCAGTGCTGGGATGCTAGGCAAAGGAAGATGACCAGGCTGAAACCCAGTGTCAGAGAATAGTCTAGGCCAACAGATGTGCACTGACATCTGCACTGTGGCAAATAAAAACACAGGTGCCTATCCTTGACTTAATTAATTCATTAATTAAAACATACCAGGCGTAGGGCTAAAGTACAGCACCTTTGTGGACCTTGCATTATGGAGAAGAGGCAGTGAGCCACAGTGGGATGCTATTTGTGCTTTAGAGAGAGTGAGCACTCACCCAGGCTGTAGCAGTGTGCAGAACCTCGGACCAGGTCAGAGAGGCAGGAGTAGGATGGAGAGAACAGCCAGCACCAATCACTGGACATGTTGTGAAACAATGGGTCACCACAGGGCTTGAGAAAAGGATGCCTCTGTAGTTTAGATCCAGAATGATCCCCAAAGGCCCATGTATGATCAGGTGGTCAACAGCTTGGTCCTGTTGGGAAGCACCAGGGACATAATCTAGTGGGAAATCTTCTGGTCATTTGGTTCACACCCTCAAAAGGGTCATAGGGCCCTGGTCTTTGTCTTCCTCTTGTCTCCACCTTGGCCTTGAAGTGAGTGGATTTGACCCCCACAAGTGCCTCACTTTGATGTGCCGCCTTGGCACAGGGCCCAAAGCAATGGTGCGAACTGGTAGTGGACTGAACCCTCCAAAACTGTAAGCCAAATAATATTCTCTGTCACTTCAGGTTGAGCATCTCCAATTATTTTCATAGTGATGGAAAACGGACTAACAGGGACATTGATGGGGCTCTGCTGCTACACTTTGTGCCATGCTATTAGGAGAAGCTATCCTAGTAAAAAGGAAGTTTCAGAGAATAAGGGAAGTGCTGACAAAGTGAGCAGTAGGCCTTGGCTCACGGGCGGCACATGGGAAAGAAGTCCTTGAGCCCAGTCTGGCCTGTCACAGCCAGGTCCCTCTCACATGGTGAGGCTTGCAGTGAGTGTCACAGCTTTCCTGGGTGCCTCTCTCCAAACCTCTCCTAGCCTGGAAGGAGTCCCATACCCTCTCCCTGCTGTGTGGTCACACTTTTGCCTATGGCACAGGACAGGGCACAAACTAGAACCCTGCCCTTTACCTGGACACGTGTGTGACTCAACTTCCCCTTAGCAGGGACACACCAGAATGGAATTGTTCTTATATAACTCCCATGTCAGCAATCCTGAGCCTCTGGGTGCATTGAAAAGGAAGTTTACATCATGCTGTCTTCCCAGGAATCATCCCCTTCAGTAAAAGAGAACAGAAGGTGACAAAATTGGAAGTAAATTATTCAGTTTCTTCCCTAGGCCTCTGAGCAGGTTTCTGCGCAGCGTGTCAGCCCAGTACACTTGTCCTGTCTCGCTCGCCCCAGGCTGGCCCCTAGGGCTGACTGACAGCCATCTGACAGAGCATGATCTGGAGGAACAGGCTGCACTGAGCCCCGCATCGACAAGAGAACTTTGATTCTGACTCTGCTAACGTATTCTGAGCTCCCGCCAACTGTCGGGCAGGGTTGAGCCCTGCGGCGCCGATCAGGTGAAATCCCCTGGCAATCCTCTGCAACCGGAGCCAGACCTCAGACACGGGGAGAGCTCTGCAGGCTTGCAGGAGAGTCTCGGCCACGTGCACCCAGGAAATCCACCATATCGTCTACACACAGGGTCTTTCAGTCTTCCCAGTGACGCTGGCAGTGATGGGAACGGGGCGCCCAGGCAGATGAGTAGGTCAGTGCCCAAATGGGAAGACATTGTGAAGGAAGACAGTCCCAACAGCAGCTCACCTGGTGCAGACCTAATCCTGCTTCCTAGGAGCTCCAGCGTTGTCTCTCCCCGAAGACCCGGAGGCGCATCCTTCCGGGATCTGCAGAGACACTGCCTGGGGTGGGCAGGAGCCCATGTCAGCAGCAGGAGGGGACCCCTTCTGGTTAAGGCTGTGAAGCTGCTGGAGAAGTCCCTGGCTGGGTCCACGGATGTGTAGCAGCACACTGGGGCCCTGGGAGGGTGTTCCGAGTTCTCAGGACCCACCTGCGTCTCTCATCCTGGGATGGTAGGTGTTAACAGTGCCTTCCCATTTTCCTCTGCACATTACTTAAATGAAACACTCAGCTTCAGCGAGGCCAGGAGAGGCTCAACACACCAGTTAGCTACCTTTTCTTAGCCCTTGCTTTTTTTTTTTTTCTAATATTCCTCTTTTTTTTTTTTTGCTGTGCAGTCTAGGCTGGCCTTGAACTCACAATCTCCTGGCTCAACCTCCCAAGTCATGGGATTGCTGGTGTGCACCACCAAGCAGGCTCAAAATATTCCATTTTTTCCCTTGCAACATCTCTGCATAAAAACATAAAGGCCCGTGGTTAACCTGTAAGTCCTCTCTGCCAACCCATGTTTTGTGTTTCACGTGCTCTGATCCAGTCAGCCACTCATTTGCGCTAGAGGGGTCGCTATAGAAACCTCCAGGAATTCCGAAGGATTTTCAGAGCATGGAGAGCCACTTGATTTTCCCCCTCATAGTCCTTCTATGTGCAGAATAGCCCTTGGATGGACACCAAGGTGCATTTAGTTAGGAAGAATGGGTCCCAGCAACAAAAGCAGAAGGCTATATCCAAGGAGGGGAGATCAAAGCCTCCACGTGGCTCTACCTGCCTCAAAAACACTCCGGCCCCTGTGAGAAAACTCCAGTATTCTCTTTTAGCACTTCCTGGCAGACACCACTGGCACTTGAGAAAACACAAACAGCCCCGGGCTTGTGATCACACCACCAGGAAACAGGGCTCTTGAAGGTCAGGTAAGCTTTAGGAGCCGTGGTCGAATTAGGGAAAAGCCTGGGCTGAGGGTCAACAACCTGACACTGGACTTCGTGAAGTCCCTGGACGCTACCTCCCTAAAAACTAAGAAAATTAACCTTGGTGAATGCCAGACTTGCTGTGTGTTGAGCTCTGTGCCCACACTTTGCATGCGTTCATGATCTCATTCCTACACTGACCCCCATGCCAGCACTACTTCTATCTTCATTTCCTACGTAAGGAGACGAGGCTCAGAGAGATGCGGGACCTTGGCCAAGGTCACTGCCAGGGAGTTTGATCTCAGTATACTGGATCCCAAGGCCTGGGGACACCACGATGCTGTAAGGCCTCTGAACGCAAGCAGGGAACACGCAGCAGGAAGCATCCAAGATAAAACTTATCAACCTCAAGTTTATACAGTGACCGAGTTACAGATTGTACAGGGAAGGCTGGAAGTAATATAATCCCTCTCCATTGCTCCATCATGTGTTCAAATGTTTGTTCTGAAAAATACGATGGACATAAAAATTGTCTCAGACTGGATGTCCTTTCATCCAGGAAACTCAGCACCGACAGCAATCACAGAATAGCCTGATGCAATTTGAGGTCTGTCGGAAATGTTAGCTACTGCTTCTGCTCCTTCTTTATGGTAGCTTTCTTCTCAGGAATGAAGACATTCTGGTCTTAAAATCTTCCTTGTAAAATTTCAAGTATTCCATAAAAGGAACACGGCACAAGCCCCTGTTGGTTGCTAGGATCAGTCCAGTGTCTCAGGGGCGCTGAAAAGGCCAGTGCTAGGTGTCCTTGGAGGGCCCTCCTGGATCTCGCATATGTCTCCATCTTTCTCATGTGCCCACCAGACACCACCAAGGCCACTGCCAGCTGGCAGCCCTTCTTGCCCAGCATGTGGATTCCTTCCTGCTGCTGCTGGAACTAATGGCCACAAACTTATAATTTCATAACCTGTAGTTCAGGAAGTCAGAAGCCCAAAGTGGGTCTCACTGTGGTACACAAGGCTGCAGCAGCCTGTGTCCCCTGCTAGGGAATAGGTCTCCTTGCCTTTCTTTCCCAGCTTCTCAAGACCGCACCTCTCTGGCCAGGGCCCCTGATTCCACCTGTCTTTTTTCTCCCTCCACTTATGAAACCCATGGTTACACTGGGCCCACCTGGGTAATGATCAGGCAAAGACATTTCCCCATCTAAGGTCACTAGCTGAGTCCCCTGTGAAGTCCCTTTGTCCTCTGATGCGGTGTCTCCTTCTTTCAGAGGTGAGGGTGTAGGTCTTCTTAGAATCCAATCCCTCCCAACTCCAGAGTACAGATCTGTGCGTCCTGTGGAGGCAGCATGATCGCCTTGCTTGCTTTGTTTATTTATCGTCAGAAGTTACACAGTCATATTGAGTTCATCTCCTGGTGCTGATCATCATCAGTTATTGTGCTGTGAATCACAACCTTTGGGTCAGGACATCAGAGACCACAGCCCAGAGCTCTTGCTCAGCCCCCAACAGCTCTATGCAGACAGGGCCCATGGCAGAGGGCTGTGCGATCGATGATCACATAAACTGCAAATTAGCTGTGAAGACTGCATTTGTAGACTTGAGTCTCCAATTTGCACCCCTGGGCTGAGATCCTTGCCGATGCTGATCGCGTCATCTGGAGAGGCTGAGAAGCTGCCTTATGGACAGGTGCGTCACTTCCCACACTCGGCTCAGGAGCTGGCCTGCAACACCGCGGGGGCGACCTCCACTCTCAGCATGCAAAGCTTTCTAGGATAAAGCAGGTGGATTTCGGCCCTGACTGAGCCATCTTGGAGAACTTAGGGCGACTGCTGGTGGCTGTTGTGCTTCTGGCAGATTCGCTGACATGCAGTAACACCAGCGAGGATGGTTCATGGGGCTGAGAGGGAGGCGGACAATCGCGGAGAAGAGGGGAGAGACATCTGCATGGGCCAGCCCTTCATTCTGAATTGCAGCCAGTTTTCCACCTCATGTTCAGTCCATTCAGAGCCCTCTCCGCAGCGAGCAGCTTCAACCTGCTGGCCTTCGACCTGGAAGAAGATGGAAGTCTGAGACCCATGCTCCCTTGCCTGCAGGGACATTGCTGCGGATTGGCAGAGCTACGCGTCATTTGGGGCGCGACTTCCTCATTGTTTGAGCAATGTTGTGTGTTGTTTAAGAATTCACATTTCAATCCGTGAAGGTGTGTGTGTGTGTGTCGATATCTCCTGGCTTTTGACAATTCCACAGAAAAGTATCTGTTCGATTCCAAGACTATGGAGAAACATAAAGATGGCCTTGGCAAAACAAATTCCCCAGGACAATCACTCTAAACATTCCAGCAGACTATAGATTCTAGCAAGCACCACAAAGAGACATTATTGCTAATTTGATATAAATCCCAATCAATTAAGATCTTCCGCATACTTTCATTACAATAATCCCTTAAGTAATGGTTTAGCAATAGGAATTCTGGCTGCAATTTATATCCAGCTGGTCCAGTTCATACTTAAAGCAATCAAGTTGAGGTTCTGGGGCTCCAGGTGTGGGCCCTGGGAACAGGACGGGCAGCGGCCATGGCCTCTCTGCCTGAGCCTGTACAGCAGTGACCCAGGGACAGGAGTGGCAAGGCTGGTGTGCCTTGCTGGAACTCGGAGCTGCACTTACACCTTTCCCAGTTAATTTTCAGAAGTAGGATAAGCGTACAACAAGATGTGACAGCTTCAATTACTTTTCTCAAACTGAGGGTTCTCCACTTTCATCAGGCGAGCACTCTTCATGGCTTCTGAAAATGAGTCTCCAAATCCCAGGCATTCATTTGAAACACGAGTTTAAATATTTCAACAATGAAATTAAGTGAAACAGTGGGGACAGGCCCAGAACATGAACCTGCACGTAGATCTCATTGTGCCAGGAACAAAGGGCTCCGTCACAGACCAGGGCTCCAGACTGTGGCCAGGTAGGACCCCTTCCATCCTCTCAGGCCTGCTGCAGCAGCACCCAGACTCAGCACTCTCACTGCCAGGTGGCTTCCTGCCAGCAGGGCCCTGTCATCTGTTGCGCAGCTGGGCCCTGACCCCCACAGCCTCGGTCCTCCCACAGCATCTACACCCTTTGTCCCCAAACCCTCCATCCTGCTCCTCCAAGCCAGGGGTCCCAGGCAGTAGGACGTTTCCAGAGGAAGTAATGCAATGAAGGCCATCATCCTCGTGACACATCCACGCCACCTGACCATCTCAGAGGCCTCATCATGGTCCATGGTCCTCTTGTCCTCAGCAGTTCCTTTTTTTTTTTTTTGGTACCGGGGATCAAACCCAGGATCTTGAGCTTGTAAGGCAGGTGGCAGCACCACTGAGCTACATCCCCAGTAATCCTCAGCAGTTCTTGAAATTACCTTCCTTTTCATTTCTCAGAAGCCACCTGGACCAGGCACTGTGTGTGTGTTTGTGTGTATGTGTGTATGTGTGTGTGTGTGTGTGTGTGTGTGTTGTTATGTGCATATGAATACCCAAAGGCCTTTTAAATGCAGACTCTTTGCCCTGCACTTGGAGAGTGTGCAGAACTAGTAGACTCCCAGGGACCCTGCTCCCAGGGGCCCCACCCATCTTCAAAAGAGCGCCGACAAACAAGGTCCCTCACCTTTCTGATCTGAGTGCCACCAGCCACCCAGGGAGCCAGTGGCCTACAGATCTGCCCAGCCAGTCCGGTGAGCCCAGACCTTTTCTGCCTCTGGCCAGAGCCTAGATGCTGCCGGGGACTCTCTCCTGTCCTCCACCTCCACACTCCAATCCACTGCTGGTGACTAAGCCGGCACAGCACACGATGGTGGCCCTGGACAGGTCTCTCCCTGCCTGCCTCTGCCTCTGACTTCCCCATCAAAGCACCCTTCTGATCTGAGCCCAGTGCAGAGAGCCTAATGGGAGTCTTCCCCCAGCCCTCCTCGCCTCTCACCAGCCCGCTCTGCGTCTCTCCAAGGCTGGCCGCCCGATGGGCAGCCCCAGCAGGGGAAGCAGACACTGCTGTTTTAGAAGGCCGCATCCTCCGCTCCACGTCACCAGCTGTGATGTAGAACCTGGCCAATCCGCCATCTGTTGTCACTCCTGAGTTCATCTCACCCTGGGGGTCGTGTCTGTGACCAAGCCTTGTGAGTCAAGACTCCTCCCCGCTCCAAGAGCACAGTCTGCCAGTGATGCCCTGGTCACCTTTCCGCCCACTCTGGCCAGCTGGGGACCTGGTACATGGCCTGAGAACCACAGGTTCCCTTAGGTCTCAGAAGGAGAAAACCCTAGAAATCGGATGGCAGCCCAGCTCCAGCCCCACTGTGCTACCTGGTAGGGAAACTGGGTGGGGATTGTGTGGGCACTGTTTTAAAGCAGGGCAAGGTGAATGCAGCCCTTCTGAAGGAACCCAGAGATTTCGGGGAAGAGCTCAAGCTTCCCACTACCTGTAAAAAGGTTTCAGAGAGCCTGGGAGGTGACAAGGTGGATAACACGAGAAGGAGGCACAGTCCCCGGCTGGACCCACCCTGGCAGGAAGCCTGTATAGTGGAGCAGGAGGCAGGAGGCCAGAGGAGTGGACAGCCAAGTCCAGAAAGGGCACCAGCATAGCACGGACACAGAGCAAGCCCAAGAAGACACACGGAACCCACAGGGAGCATCTCATAGTGCCCAGGGAAAGCAAAGGAGCCTGGAGGTCCGGAGGACAGAAGAGCCAAGGAGCCAGGTAATAACTCACAGGGACTAAATGTCTGCCTGAATGAATGGGGACGCTGCACATGTGAACACAGCAGCTGCACTCACCTCCCGTCAGTCAGGGAAGTGCAGGGTTGTGAGAGACTCCACTCAAGTTGAGCAAAATGTAACAAGATTACACTTTTTCACACCCACATGTTATGAAGCTTTCTGACTGTGAGTAAAATCCATATCCAGGGCACATGTAGACCCTGGCGTATTTGCACAGGCCCTTGCTCTTGGGTATTTGAAAATTCACAGACTACTGAGAAAGAGAAGGATTCCCCAGGGAAATTGACACAATGTATTAGAGACAAAAATCAAAGCAGTTCTTCTTTTAGACCCGTCTCCCCACGAAATAGGTGTGAGATCTTCCCTCAGAGGGAACTTGCAGGTGAGGAGTTAAAGAGACTGAATCTCCGTTTTCTCCAAGTTACCCTGATGCTGACAAATGCTCCTTTCAAATGATTGATTCCCCAACATGTGCAGATCTGAGTTAAATCCAAACCTCAGAGCACGAGTTCAGAGCCCAAGATGAAAAGCATACACTGCGTGCCCCACCTGGCCTTCTGCCCAGGCTTGGAGGATTCCAGTCTTCAGAGCTGATTTGTGAACAGAAGGAAAACAGGATGGACTTTCTGGCAGTTCACATAGCCACCGTGATGGGTGCTATGGCCATTCAGGTAAATGACGCTTACTGGCTATTTTAGCCATTGTGTGGAAGTTTACAATATGGTAAACTTTGTCCGCTGGAAAACAGCCTGCTGGAAGCAAGGATTGGCCAGCAGTCCCAACCAGAGACAGCATCTCACCTGAAACAAGGAGGCTCGCAGAAACGTCTCCACAGAACCACTCGATTGGCTGAGAGCCAAATGTTTTCCATAAACGTTTAGGATTTGAAATTGCTTATTTCTTTCTTAAATGGCAGTGCATGCTTTCTGAGCTTGGGTGTTGAAGGGAATCGTTTTAAATTGGGTTGTGCAAAAGCACCTGAAGGTGTCCCTAACAAACACACCCATGGCAGGGTTCAGTGCGATGACTCTGTGACCAGAATCGGAATGATCTGCCCAAGTTCTCCTTCTCCCTCTTTTCTTTCTCTTCTTTCCATTCTCTGTTGTACACAGTGAATGCGCCAAGTGCAAGCTAAAGGAGCAGAAACCTTCCTTTGAGTTGATGGATAAGGAAAAGGACTGCCTGCATCAGGGACTGGGTAAATATTTTCAGGTCCAGCTCACAAGTGTCACTGCCATGTTTTCCTAATGCCAGTGACACAAGGGAGAGGGACAGATTTGGAAGTTTCCTTAAAGCCTTGAAAGACACTGGTACAAAATCAGAATGTTCCCAGTAGGCTGGTTCAGTTCTCTAAAGTGACAATAAGATCAACTACAGTTTTTGGTGGCTTCTTCTCTGTATATCCTGTCCAATCACTTGAAACTTTTCTAAAGGATCCAAGAGGTTATAGGAAAATGCACCACCCCACAGAGGAAATGCACAAAAGACCACCTCAGCACAGGGTTATAATGGTCCCAGTTCATGGGATAATTTGGGTTTATTCTTCTCCATCCTTGATCAATACTTCCTACACAAATTGATGTATCTTCAAAGTGCAGTAGGGTTACACCAAACATAGTCTGCAACCTTGAAAGAGTGTGGATTCACTCAGAGTTTTGTGCATAGCCCTGAGCTACGCAGCCTCTGCTCTGACCAGCTCAGACGATACAACTGCCTTCCCTTCCTACAGGGCAGAGACAAGGAGGACACCAGGCAGCAGTGAGTAGCCAAGGAGTCCACCCACTTCCTGCCCCTGGAGAATGTCTTCTCACACCTGCAACGTGGCTTCCAAGAGCTGCCTGCATTGGGGATGGCAGTGTTGAGGTTACGGGGCGTCCAGCTGACTGTGAAGGACAGGGAGGCTTCTGTGATGCTAATCACCATGTCATGATCACTGATTCACGGACAGAGGGCTCCCTGTGGAAGGCTCCTGTTAGCAGCCCGGGGCCCAGGAGGACTCGGGCCACATCTGACCCAGTCCAGGGAGGTGCCAAATGTGGACACAGCATCTAAGCATGCGTGCCAAGCACCCCCTCTTTTCTAATGGAACGATGTCCTCCCCCTTATGAAGGTAGTCCCTGCAGTGTTAAAGAGCATGGACATTAGAGAATCTTCATCCATATGAAACAAAATCCAATGGTAACAGCTATGAAGGGAATAATTTCCACTAATAGTGATAAATATGTTAATGCATTTTTGCTTTTTGCTTCCAAATCAGGAACACCAAAGACCTCTCCTCACTAAGCAAAAGAAGCCACATTTACATGGAGAAAGAAGCTCTTCTTAGGGACTCTTGCTGGTTTGGCCTAGAGGTCACTTTTATCTAAAGAGCGGGCTGTCTCTCTGTCTAGGGTTACTAGCATTTGCCTAAAGGAAGAAGGTGGCAGGATAAAGTCTACACTGGTGGTTTACAGGCCCGCTGCACATTAACAGTTCTTTTCAGTGCCCAAGCCAAAGTCTCACTCCCAGCAATCCCAAAGCCGCTCTGCAGGCAGGGCCTGGGGCAGCATTCCCACCACTCTGCCAGGAGGCCATGCGGAGAAGCCGGAGGCAGCTGTCTCCAGCACTGCCCTTGCTTAGGAGCAGTTGTGGAAATGAAGAAGGGCTGGAAATTCACTCTGTGGGGCTGAGGGCTTCACACCCTGTTGGTGACCCCGTCACGTGGGTGAGCAGCAGCTACCCAGGCCCAGGACCACTCACAGGGTCAGGGTGTCCATGTCAGGCAAGGATGAGGCTACTGTGGCAATATTATCAGATGTTCATTAAGAAGGGATCAAAGAGAGTGTGAAATCTTTATGAATCTTTCATTCTTGGTGTCCTGAAATTTTAATTCAGTTGTATTTAAAATACTTAGAGGGTGGTCGACACAGCAAGGTAGGGGTGGTTCCTGATTTGAATAGACCCCCAAACTCACTGGCAATCCGAGGATCCAAAAATGGTCCCCAGGGTTCTGTGCACCTTGTTCCTTCCCTGGAATACTGAGCACCATGATCTTTCAGTCCAAGAAACAAACCCTGCCTGCAGCCTCCCAGCCACCCAGCCCTCCCTGGGTCCCAGGCCAGCCCTCTCTTCTGCAGCTCCAGGAATACACATCAGCCTCTTGTGAGCTCCTCAAGGCAAGTCCTTCCCCCAAACCCATGTCTTACATCAGCTAAAATTACATCAACCCCGTCTCTGCAGCTGAAAACACTCCCACACATTCTCAGCGATGAAAATCCCCAGGGTCTCATTAACAGTTCAAATTCTTTGGTCACAATCGACTGACAAAATTGGAATCTCAGGAGAAGGTGTCTGGGCCTTTGGGCTTTCTTCAACCTGCCTCAGGCAATTCTCATGCCCAGGACTGCAGCGATGACTAGGAAGCACAGAAGAACCTCCAGCCCCAAGTTCCTACCTACCTGCCATGCCTGCTCTTCTCTCTCTCCTTCCAGAACTCTCTTCACATAACAAGGAGCTCAGATGGATATTTGCTGGATGAGTGGATGGATGGATGGATGGATGGATCATAATTTATGGTCCAGTGACATTGACCTTTTTGTAGCTCTGCATATCTGTATTCTGCATGTGCTATATTTTCTACCTCCACACTTACTGTTCTCCATGTGTGCTGCTCACATTCTGATGAACCATAACTTGGATTTCTTTTCATCTGCCCTGTGGCAATGCAGCGTGCTTTCCCCTGCCTTCCTACCCAAGATGCCTCTATATAAACACCCCTCCATGAGACATCTTCCACTTTATGAGCTTCCTCAGAGCAGGAAGTTCTTCTTTATCTATCTATCCTTGGCATCTGGCCAGCACACCATAGGTACCCAGTTGATGTGCATGGATGTCTTTGTGGCTAGGTAGCCTTGGCGATCCCTCAACAATCCAATCTTTATGCCCAGATACTGCAGAGGAAACCAGCCCATACTGGTTAAGTGACTTCTATGGGTGACACAACAAAAGAAAAGAATAACCAGTGTTATGGTTTGAATCTTAAATGTCCTCTAAGGCTGTATGTTACAGGGTTGTTCCCTGCTGATGACCCTGCTGAGAGGCAGTAGAAACATTAGGAGGTGACAACTAGTTGGAGAAAGAGAGCCATTGTGGGTGTGTCCTTGAAGGATATTTTGGGACCCCATCCCTTCACCCTTCCACCCATTCTACTTCCTGGCCAGCATGGGGTTAGGGTCTTCAGTCCACTGTGTGCTTTTCACCATGACGTTTGGCCTGCCACAGCCCAAAGTGACAAGTCCAAGAGACCATGAACTGAATCTTCCAAAACCATGTGTCAAAAGGCATCTTTCCTCTTTTAAAGTTGTTATCTCAGCTATTTGGCAAAGCAATGGAAAGCTAACATGACCAGCTTTAAAAAAAAAAAAAAAGTGATATTTTGTGCTTTCAAGAATGCTCCCAGAATTTATAGCAAGAAGCTGGAGAGACAAGTGTTAATGTTCTACGAGAAGATGGGGGCACCATGTACCCACTAGGAGGCCAGCTGTTCGGAGCGCATACTGCAAAGGCACGCAGGCTCTTGTTCTTACTGACAGCGAGAGAGGGCTCTGGCAAACCCGAAGCCTGCACTCGTGCACACGTTCATATCACCTCTGCTGGAGGCTGGACCTCCAAAAGCACGGAGCTGGGACCCACTTACAGACAGCTCAGCACCAGCGTCTCTGCCTAAAACCTCATTAAGCAGTGGGGGTACTTGCGAAGAAAGAAGAAGGGGCTATGAACTTTCAAAAATTTTTTTAATAAGAATAAGAAGACGACAAGAGTCTTAAAGCGTGGTGGCAAAAGCTGATGATATGTGCTCACAAGAGCCTTTCTACACACATACATAGGTATGGCATGCACATGCACACAAATATGTGCTTTTAAGTATATGTGTGCTCATTATTTATTGGGCACTTACCATACACCCGGTACTGTGATACCCACATGCAGCCCGTCATTCAATACTGTCATAATAACAACTCCCATCAGGAAGCCGTACGCGCTACCTCATAGCAGAAACTGGAAGTTGGGAGATCGGGGAACTGGCTTACAGTTGCATAATCAGCCTGTCATAAGCCTGAGATTTAAACCAGAATCAGAATCCAGGGTCTGAACTCTTGACCAGACCGTCATCCGCCTGGTGCTTATGTACTGGTGACGATGATGACGGTGACAGTGATAAAACCTGCGATGACAGCAGCGGTGCTGATGAAGATGATGAGATGTTGATAGGGGAGTGACGAAGATGAGGGAGATGACTGTGATAACAGTTATTGGAGCTAAGGTGCATCAAGCCCTGGCCATGTCCTGTACGTGGTTTTAATCATTTTCAGTGAAATATCTCATGCTGTGACTTATTTTTGCTCCAGGGTTGGAGAAGAGGGAGCTGAGGCATGAAGAATTTATAGCTTGTCAAATTCACACAGCTGGTAATGTCCGAGCAGGCCTTTAAACTATGGCTGCTGGGCCCTGGTTCCTCACCCTGACACTGAGCCCAGTACCTCTGGTATAGGAATACAGATCAGCAAGTACTGGGGGGAAGAGAATTCAACTTAGAACATTCTGACAAAAAGTCAAGGGCTGAAACTGGGGCAGCACTGAGAGCCAGTCTTCCCCATGATCAAGGCAGGGCCCGGAGAGCATCATGAACGTTGCTGTTATGGTTTGGATGTAGATGTCCTGCCAAAGCCTCGTGTGGTGACACGCTGGATCTAGAGTGTGTGAATCTGGAATTGATTCTTGATGCAAGGCTAGGTTGAGGGCACTAGGATTAAGGGTGTGAGTGCTGCTGCCCTAAGTAGTCTGAATAAGATGAAAGGGGCAGGGAGAGGCTGTGAACGCTCTTGTTACCTTTGCTGCCTTATGTGCTGTGCTCTATGTTGTGTCTCCTCAGTGATGCCTGTTTGCCCTCCCAGCCTCCAAGCCAGCTGATTATGGACAGAAATCTCCACGAACTGTAAGCCACATAAACCCCTTGCCCCTCTCACTTTGGATGTCGGGCATTTTGTCTCAGTGATGAAAGAAAAGTAACGAACACAGTTGGGATCTCGGGAAAGAAGCTGGCATCTTTGACCCCTATATAGTGCGAATCACTGTTAACTAAACTAGAAGACAATGAAGAGCTGGTGGACAGGGTGAAGATTCAGGTCCTGTGCTCTTCCTTCAGAGGCTCTGGTTTTAGGCCCAGGCTGGACCAGGACCATTTCCCCATGGGACTTCCCAAGCTGGCCAGGCCAGGGAGCTCCACCCTAGGGCCAGGCAACAGCGGCATCTGCTCTGAGACATCAGAGGCCTCGGGTGCCTGGGAGGCCAGCTGGTGGGGAAAGGGGGCACTCCCCCACGTGGCTCAGCAGGGCAGTGCCCTCAGCTTGGAGTGTCCTGTGCAGGTGACAGGATGCACCATGGCCCGGGAACACACAACACAGTCCCAGCCTAGAAGAGGAGGACAGGGAAGAAAGGCCCACTGGCCATATCTCCTTGACCAGCCTGGGCTTGGAGGGAGAGTATATGGAATTTTCTGAGTAATGGAAAAGTTTTTAAAGATATTTCACATATTATTGAAAAATTTCCAGCACTTCACGGTATTTTAAATGGCATAAAGGTAAGGTAAGGGTAACACACATACTGAAGAAGAACAGAAAGGAAAAAAGGACAAGAATAAGGGAGATTAGGAGGAATGGGAGATAAAGAAAATCGATGAGAAGAGAAACTCAGCACACAGCACATAGTCCTAAGCACTAGAGATCTTGGTCCACTTTTCCTTCCATGCTCTTTCCTGGGTTTCCCTGAGTTCGTTTAACCACAGTTGTACTCAGAATACATCAGAGACACAGCTTTGCAACAGGTGCCTTTCATTAACATATTGCAAGCATTTTCTAAGTTGTTAACATGCTCGATAAATATTCTTTTAATTCTATGTCTTTATTATGATGCCCATAATTGCATATTTACTCTAGAGAAAGTGGGAAAAAAGTTAAATAAAAGGAAAAATAAAATTGAATTATAATCTCCAGGCTATAAAGGAAGCATTATGAGTTTTTCCAATATTCATTCACTATGTGTGGGAAGAAGACTAGCACACAGCACAGATGCACACACATCCAGAGAGGAAGTATGGCCAGCCCCCACCCTGTACGTATTCCTCAGAAGTCCAAATGGGTCAGAAGTCGAGTGTTAGCTGTATTGTGTTCAAGGGCCATCAGTGATGACTTTTGTTTAACGACCAATTCACTTCCATTTCTATCAGAGAAAGACAAAAGATAAATGAGTAATTAGGCAGTCACTCCTTGCTCTATCTATCTACTTCAATTATTTCAGGCTCCAGGGCTCTTATTTTAAATATCAATTCTCTCCCACTAGTGCTGCAGAGAGAGAGAGAGAGAGAGAAAGAGGGAGAGAGAGAGGGAGCAGGAGAGAGAGGAGCGAGAGACCCTGCCTTCTACTTGTCTAGAAGACACAGATATGAAAGACCTTAAGGTAGATGTGACATCAGTACAGATAGACACGTGCCCTTGGTCGCACACCGGGCAGTGACAAGCTAGGCTTGCTACAAACATCCAAAGGCCTGCTTGATTTTGAATCTTGCTTCCATAGCAAATGTGGTGTTTCTCCATTTATTCTGATTCCATTGCTTTTGCTCTCTCAAGGGAAAATGTCCTGGGTTTGTGTTCTGTACCTCACACTCAGGCCACCTGAGCTTCAGATCTCACCTGTCGGTAATTTTTACTTTATCTTTGGATGAATAAACACTGGACATTGAAATTTACCATGGAAATCTCTGACAAAGCATAACATCTAAAGTACATAAAAAATACTAATAGATCAGCAAGCAAAGGGAAAGATGGCCAATAAGGAAATGGACAGTCAGGAACAGACACTTCAGTAAGCCCTGGCTACCATGAACTGAAGAGCTGTGCAGACTCACTGCTAAAGGAACGAGCACTAAAAGAGCAGGAGATGCCACTTTATACCCAATTAGCAGAAATGGAAAAGTGCAGCAATGGTAAGAGGTGTAAGGGAAACTGGTCAGCTACTGGTGAGGGGGACAGTCATCGGCCTGTGATGGGGAGCAAGTGGGCACCTCTGGGACTCTGAGGAGGAAGAATTTCACCATTGTCATTGCTGTCATGGGACACAGTCTTTCACAGAAAAGCCAGCACAGATAGAAGGACGCCTGGCACAGCATGTTTGTGAACAGAGTTGGAAATGACCTAAGTGACCATGAAGAGCAGCTGGGTAAATTGAGGAGTATTTACACAAGCCCACACCGAAGCGGTTAAAGGGATAAACAAGAAGAGTAGATCAAAGTGGTGGATCCCACTGGGAACGGGGAAAGGAAAAGGAAACATAGGACAAAGTGCGTTTCCATGATATTTAGATGCTTACCAGAGAGACCTTTCACCTTTCAGGAAGAAGGCTGGGATTGAGGATGTAGGTAAGGAAACACAAATAAATGAATACCAGTTTGTGTGCCGTGGCAGTACAGTGGTGCAGACCAGAGATGCCGATTGACACAGTTCTGCTGGGCCATGGATCAGGAGGCAGGACAAGTGTCTGACAGGAACTGGCCTCCCGATCCCAGAGTCCACATGCTTTGGAGGAGTGGTGCCTCAAATTGTTGACTGATAAATTCTGCCCAATCTTTTTTTGTTGTTTTTCTTCTTTCTCAATGATCATATTTAGAGTTTGGACTTAACCTCCTGTGTTTGCAGAAGAACAGAAATGAACAATAAATGCCAAATAAATCGCAAGTAGCTTCTTCAGCGTGTGGCTGGGTTCTCAGTGCAAAGGACTCTGTGACACATCCTTGAAAAGAGCACCAGGAAGTAATGACTATGATTTGATCCTGCCCCAGCAGGGCCTTGTTATTGGAAGGATTCATCATGCATAGAAATTATTCGTGCCTTCGCTGGAGGCCAAACACTCTACGCTCAGCATTCGGCAAAAAGCACATGGCCACCATTTCAACTCACTTACCCAGGAAATAAATGAGAGCATTACTGGGACAGATGCAGTCTGTTTGCCGGCTTCCATCTGGTTTTTAAATCACTCAAAGAAAGCTCCAAAGACATGTTTTTATGCTGCATAAAATACACAGAGGAGGAGAAGGGCCTGAGCTTCACACATTTGTTATTTCATTATTTGTGTTGCTTTCATAAAAGAAAAATCATGAAGTCATTTTCCCCAATTCTGTTGACCTCTGAACACTCATTGCAACCCCTTAAATGTGATGTCTTCTTCAAAAATGTCCTGCCTGAAATTGCTCGATAATTCACTCTTCATGCAGCTCTGACAGGGAATGGGAACAATTCTCTCCAGACAGCTCAGGGCATCTGAGGAGGCAACCCAAGAAAATACGCACTGAATCAACTTGGAGAAGAAAATGCAGGGTCCTAGCGAGCCCTTGTTGAAGAAACAGCTCTAAGGAGTTGGAGGAACTCAGCCCAGGAGCTGGCTCTGCCAGGTCCCAGTTCCTTCAAGAGTCTTCCAAGGCTCTTCTGGCCTAGGCTCATGGCCCAACGCAGCATCCCTGTCCCACCTAGTCTTTGTCACAATTGTCATAAATCATCAAAAGTTTTGTGGTCCAAAAAAGCAGATGAATGCGAGTCTTCTCTAGAGGCCTATCTCTAAATCTTGATACAGGACCCTGCACTTAGTAGGAACGTCACACATGACGAGTGAGAGAGTTAACAAATGTGTTATGCAGAATCCACTTCAGGGATCTCTGCTGTGCTCAGAGGTGCATCTTGTAAGAGGAGCCTGTGAAATGAAATCCCTCTTCTTACCGAGGATCCTGGACCTCCCAGTCTTAAAGAGCTCTCCTTTCTTCCCTGAGCCTCCCAACCATGTCAGAGCATTGGGCTGTGCTGGGAAATAATAAAAAGAGGTAAGCCTCACCAAGAACTTGCTGTCTGTCAGCCACCGGACCTTGGCAGACAGGTTCTGTTCAATCCCTACTGTCCCCTCCCCACAGAAGAGCAGCAAAGCTGGGCAAAGCAAGCAACTGGACAGCCAGTGGTTGCAAGAGGCTGGACATCCGTCCACATATTGCTGAATCCCGAACCCACATGCTCGCTCCTGGACCACGCTCTCGAAATACCCGTACCTGAGAGTGGACACAGACCGGGGAGTCTGGGAGGCTGGCCTTTAAGCATGGAGCAACTGGCAGGTGGGAAGGAAGGAACTGAGACCCTAGATGCTTCTAAGTGTCTTTGTATAAGAAGTCAGAACTGGCTCTGTGTCCAAGAGTCCCCGTTCTGCTTGAGCTCAACCCTGAACAAACTCAGACCTTGGGCCCCTTGAGAACTGGGGACTCGTATCCTCCAGGGAGAAGCCTGATACCTGTCATCCACCAGCAACGAGTGTGTCCCTGGGGGTAGCAGTCCATGTGTTCTGCCCGCTCTGTGGGGCCATGAACAGATCACCTCGGAACCCAACACCGACTTCCCTCTCATCCTTCTCCATTCCCCTTCTCTCACTCCAGCCCTCCCTCACAGCCTTGATCTGGCCCACAGAACGCAGGCAGAGTCGGAGTTAAACACTTCCAAGTCTCCCAGAAAAGGCTCCGGTGTGATTCTGGTCCATCTTCTCCGGCCTCACAGAAGAATCTGAGGCCCTGGAGTAAGGGTCTGGTTTGTTTGTTTTGCCTTCTGTGAAGGGCTGGATGTACAAGACTTGCCCTTCACGGGCAGTCCCTATGGCGACTACTCAACTCTGCTGTTCCAGTTTGGAAGCAGCCGGCCAATACCTGAATGAGCTTGGCTGTGTTCCAATAAAACTTTATTTACAATACCAAGTTGTGGGACACATTCAGCCCATAGGCCGTGGCACGTGCCAGCCCCTGTCTCACAAGGGATAGGGCCATAAGTTGGACGCTTACTATGCTCCTGGGACAGCATGTGAAACGCCACCTTCGAAACAGAGGCACTGTGAGAAATAACTTCCACTGAGTTAGAAGCAGAGTTAGGGCTGTTTTCCATAGAATACAGTCTATGCCGTGAATCTCCATGGTAGGCAGTAGAGCTTGCTACTCTCATATGTCTCTTTGCATTTTTTTGTAGGGTTTTCTTTTTCAGGTTTCTTCACACAAACTTTCATTAATTTCACTCCTTGGGATCTGATTGCTGAAAAAAAAATGGATTCCAGCTTAGATGGTGCTTATTAGAAACCCCTTGAATACTAGAACTTTTGAAAACATAAAAATGAGACTTTATATTCTAGCCCCCACCATCCTCTGAACCCCCTTCTCCAAAACCAGCCACGTGTGTTCAGAGTTATCATATGCAGCAACGTGATTATAATTAGGACCAAAGTAGAGAATGCATTGCTCCAACTTTAATTAAATTTGAATTAAATGAGTTTAGTTTCTGCTGAATTGTTCATTTCTGTGAAGGGTGGGGAGTCTCTTACACACAAAACTAATGAGCATCTAGAGAGTCTGCAGGGAAGACCCCGAGATGACAGGGGAGCGTTTCCACCAACTTTAAATATGTCTCCTGGCTTAAGAAGTAAATGATGGTCCTCAGGGGAGCCCCAGTGAGCCTCGGGTAGGAAATGTGCTTCCGTCAGCAAAAAGGACCGCACTGTGGAAGATCTAGCATCTGCTCCATTCTCCAGTTCAACCCCCAGAAGAAAACTATGCAATTTACACCCACTCAGGTGCCAGGACACAGAGGAACCTGGGAAGAAAAGGAGGAGCTGGGCAGATGAAAGCAATAAGGGGGCTTGCAGAAAAAGGCTTGTGTGCTCTGCCCTCACAGACTTGGTCTAAATGTGGCCCCTGAGCAGGGAACTTCAGGGCTAACTTATTTCCCAGCCTTTCCTAACCTATCTCAGCCACACAAGCAGGGTCTCCCCAACTCAGCATCCATATAGCCGCAGAGCTGAAGCTGTTTGCGATTATTTAAAATCTTTTGCAAAGCACATAGCTACAGTTCATATATAATATATAATTATTCATATAAAACATAATTATGCCCCTCTCCCAGGGTATGCTCACACTCTCATCTCCAGAACCTGTGAATAGGACCTAATATGGCAAAATGTGTGATTGGATGAAGGATCTGGAGAGAAAGCCGCACCCTGGATACATAGGAGGGCCTTGAAAGCGATCCTATGTATTCTCACATGAAGCACAAAGACAGAACCAGGGATTGGAGTGGTGAGACTTTAAGCCAAGAAACACCTGGAGCTGCCGCAGTTCGGGAGAGACAGAACGAATCCTCCCCCAGAGCTTTGTAGGGACCGTGTCCTGCCAGCTCCTTGGCTTGAGCTGCAGGTCCCCAGAACTGAGGGAAAATGAACTGGTAGTTTCAAATGCCCAGTTTGTGGGAATTTGTTACATCAACTAGAGGAAATTAATAAATATCTGCTGCTCCCTTTAAACAAGCAAACAACACAGAAAACCATGGTCCCTCAGTCATGAATGTTTTGATAACTCTGTCCCAAGAATGTCCACTCAGGACTGCACTGACCCTTTCCAGTGTGAGCTGGTATAGCCTCTCTCTCCATAGCTGAGGAAACAAAAGTCCAGAAAGGGTCACCTGCTCAAGGTCACCAACTCAGTGGTTTCTTGTCAAACCTGGCCTCTCTGGAAAGTCTCCATTTGTCTCTCCCCAGAGTGTGTCATCTGTGCTAGACTCTGGTAGCCCTCCAGCATGTTAGGAGACCCCCCAGGTGTGCACCCTGGGCTCATCCCTGCATCTCCAGTGTGCACCTTACCTGGTTCAAAGAGCTAAGAAAGCTGAGTGAGACGAGGATGCTCCAGAGATGCCTGAAAATTCACATGAGAGAAGATGGTGAATCTACACTTATCCACCTGCCCTCCCTTCTTTTCTCACCAAGTGCCACCTTATTTGCCTGGCCAAGAGTCATATTTAGGAGAAAGATGCACCAATTTCTTCACTAATACTGTGGCTCTCTAGGGATACTACAAGGACAACATCCAGTGGGTTCCAGAGACCACTGCCTACAGTGTACTTCACTTTGGCCTGGACACAGGCCAGCAGGTGCTCAGGGAAGGGAGGAGGGGCAGCTCCTGCTTCATTTTGGACCCTGGACTGGGTGGTCTGCTGATCTTCTGCCTGCCTTGACAATCTGGAAAGAATATAACGTCATCTGCACAGAACCAAGGTGTATTTTTCATGAATTAATGTAGAGAAATGTTCCAAAAAACTTGGTACACCATGGCTAGTCAATGAATACCCCTTTCTTTTCTCTTCTTCACTTCCAGAGAATCTAATTACCTCCATCTACACTTTTTATTTCATTTTAACAGACTGCTTTCATTAATAAATATCTGACTAGCTCTGATTCCCCCAAATCATGTGTGGGTGATGGCGGAATCTCATGGGAACAAAGACTCCATGATCCCCACATCACTGATTCTCATCCAGTTGCCATAGCAACCTAGAATATCATGCCCCCACTCCAGCAGCAAACCTGGGTGCGTATGCGAGGTTAACTAGATGGCCTTCATTAGGGAAATACTTGTGAACGGCATTGAGCTAAGAAGCGAGGCTCTTCCTGCTTAGTGATGCCCGGCTCATTGTTAGCAAGGGTTAATTGCAGGCAGTGAAGCAAGATGCCACAGAAACATCATGGAAATGGATGACGACTTGGGAAACTTTGCTTAGTTAGTAGCTAAAGGAGCAAAGTCAGGGAAGGCAATGCTTCTACTGAGATCCCTGAAGGGCCACCCCACACTCGCTGCTGTGTGTGACTTAGAGTATGGTCACGTGGTGATGAAGATCCGGCACAGCACAAGTTCACCGTCGCTGAGCCCAGTGACTATCATCATGGGGATGGTGGTGGTGACAACGCTTTGGGATTTCAGGTTTCTGACCAAGATCCCCAGAGCTTCTAGCCCTCAAACACTGTGGCTGAGAGGAAACTCTGAAAACTTCCATCCTGGACTGTCCATCACCAGAGCCGAGGGATGTCTTCTTCTGGCTAGATGATTGCAAGTCACAAAAATACCTCCAGCCAACGTCTGAGATGCGGAAAGAGGACTGGGTGAACCTAGAAGTGCTAAGGTGCTACTCCAGTGTGTTACTCTAAACTAGTGGGCTTCTGGATCAAAATGTTGATGGCTTCATCAACAATATCCTGGCATGGGCTGGGAGCCCAAGCTGGAGCTTATAAATATGGGAGAAGATGCCTGAGCTTGAGAAGTTTCCCTAAACAACTTTCACATCTGGGTTTGAAGATTATATTGCTCACTGCTGCGAATAAAATCCCCTTCAGGTTTTTGTGACAGACCTGTCTGGGTTTTCAAGATTAAATCTCACCTATTCAGAGTGCCTGCCCAGGTAGGATTAGTAATACAAGGCACACAGCTTCAATACCATAAAAAAAGAAGGTGAGAAAAAGAACTAGAAAAAAGTCCCAACCAAGAAGAGTAAGACTGGGCTCTGAGAGAATGCTGTCGTTTGTCACTGGGGCTTTCACTAGCACAGTGATGACAATCGTGGTGATGGAGGTGGTAAAGATGAAGATTGTGCTCATGACAATGATGCCTATGACTGAACAGTGATGATGATGATGAGGGTGATGGTGATGACGTCAATGATGACAGTGACCTGATGAAGAAGGAGAAGCAGGACAAAGAGGGTGGTGAGCTAAGCTTTTGCAGGGTATTTCTACAGTAGATTTTGGCCAACTACAGCCACGGAGAGAATCTTGCCCACTTCTTTTCATAGAGATTTGATTATCTCACAGCCAAATTCGCTCATTTGCATACGGTTTTCACTGCCTTCACCCTGCAACAGCAGACTTTAGTGATTGCTACGAGACTATGTGGACCACGAGATCTAAAATGCTTCCTGCTGTCTGATCCTTTCCAAAAGAATATGGCAGCCCCTGCTAAGGAAGAAGGAAGGTGAGGCTCCACGCACTCACTAGTCAGCCAGCACAGGGCCCCTAAAGCCCCGACAGCTTCCTGAGCACCAGGAGTGGTGAATGTATCTTTTGCTCTCATATTCAGTCTTTGACTTGCATTCTTGACACAGAGCTCCTAACCCCTTGGAGTTCTGGGTGATAGAAACATCTCTTGCTCTAATGACGGGATTCTTGGAGTGATTCTGGATGGGAGCGGTCACCAGAAAGACTGAGCCATGATAGAAGCTTAGAACTTTCCCTTCCAACCCCATCCCCCAGTGAGTGAGAGTGGCTGAGACTGAGTAGATAATCAATTGTGCCTACATGACTAAGTTGCTGTAATAACTCGAGTACAAAGCTCAGAGTCTCTAGGTTGAAGAACACGTGTAGACACCAGGAGGACTGCATGCCCTACCTCCATGGGGACAGACACTCCTACACTCAGGACCCTTCCAGATCTAACCCTGTATGTCTCTCCATCTGGCTGCTCATCTGTGACTGTCATCATAACCCGTGCGATGTGACAAACTGCTAAATGTTAAGTATTTCCATTGAGTTCAATGAAGTGTCCTTGCAAATTATCAAACTCAAGCACAGGGTCATGGAGTCCCAGTTTTGGGGTCAACCAGAAATACAAGTGACAGCTTGAGATTAGCAATTGGCACCTGGAGGGGTACAGTCTTGTGGGACAGGGCCCTTGGCTTATAGGATCTGCTCTAACCTTGGTGAGTGTCAAAACTGACCTGAAATGAACTGGAGCGCACCGGCAGGTCTCAGAGAATTGGCTGCTGGTCAGGAAAAAACCCATCTTGCGTTTTGTTGACCAGAAATGAAGGATGAGCGTGTAGAAAGAAAGCATGTTTTCTGTCCTCCTAGGAGAGTCCCACTACCACAAGACTCCTGGGCAGGAAGTCTGCTGACAACTGTTTGATAAACACTCCAGAGGGATGAGTTTCAAACAGAAGTAAGTGTCCCTAATCCTCTGTGCTGTCAACCGAGGCTTAGCTTTGAACCAGAGGTGTTGAGAAACTGAGCGGATAAAGAGTTTAAAAGTTCAGCGTTACCTAAACTCAAGTACAACGGAGTCATTTCAATCCTCCTTAACAAATCCACATCTCCACACTTCTTGCACAGACTAGAAGACTGGTAGATTTGTCAGTCGTTAAGGAGGTCCGCTAGAGAAAACTGTGCCTTGCCTCCATATGATTTATTGCTGTGATTTCAAGTCAAGCATAAGCACTCACCATTACCTTAGGGCAGCTAATTTTCCAATTCTGAGACACAGCCTCTCAAAGAATCACTGTTTTCAGTTTGTAATTTTTTTTCTGGGATTTTCAAAAAAGATACAACTCAATTAAATTTTTCTTCATAGTATCCAACATGAGTTATGGCCTCAGTCTCATTTAGCAACTTTCCTAATTTGTCACCATTAAAAATGGCCTAAAAGGGCTTAATTTAGGTAATAGATTCCTTGCTTCAGAATCTGCTTCCTTCTGAGTTAAGCTGCCTCTTCTGGCGCCACAAAAAGAGACTCAAGCAGCTAGGACTAAACACTCTCTCTGAGGTCTGAGCAGACTTTGTGAAGTGAGACAGATACAAGGTGCTCGCGCCAGCACCTGCAATGGCTTCACACTGCAGTGGCCTTTTGTAAATGAAGGAGGGAAGACAGCAGGCAGAAATCCTAACCCTCCTCTGAGAAAAGAGGGATTTTGGCCAAGAAAGCGGTAACACTGCAATTTTTTTTAGCTTCCATTACTACTAAATCCGTAGGCAAAGGGGAGATATCATTCTTGGATTAGTCAGCTGTAAAAGCAGAGATAATGACACATAGGTAAGAACAGAAGAGGTTGGTGTTGATACAGGTATCAGAGTTGACAGGTGCTGAAAAATGGCAGGAGTGCATAGGGAAAACATACCTCGCTTTGATAAAGAGCCCTGTGGAAACAGCTTGCGCTTTGGAGCCAGGGGCCAAGAGCAGCTGTAAGAAACAGGGCTCCCGCCATGTTTGAGGGTCTGTTCCCTGATAAAAGGCTTGTCTTAGCTGCTGTGCTCCTGCTTTCTAATAATACTGTGGAACTCGGTTTTCGTTTGCAAGAGCTGTCTCTATATATAAAACTAAAGTTTATTTATTGTGGTGGATGTGTTCTCAGAGAACATAGAAAATTATAAAAAGGAAAAAGAGAGAAGATATCCCCAAGCCCTGAACACACAAAATCAGGTGAACATTTTACTTTCTGTACTTTCTTTGCTGTTTCTTAAGTAGACATAAGCAGGTAGGGCTATACATTGATCGCAAAATTAGATCTTGTGCTTCTTAGCAACTAGCTTTTCATCTGCACGGTATTTCATGAAAGCATTTTCCAACCACTAAACACAGAATTCCATTATCGCTTTTGAACGGCAGTGTAATATTTTGCATAAACAAATTACAATGTATATGATTCATTGCCTATTTGGGATATTTAAGATGCTTCCAAGGTTTTGTTTTCTGTTTAATACACTAAAAGTGCACAGGTCGAGCATGAATGATCCTTGGAACACCCACCCCACGGGGACCTGTCCAGTCTCCCCCTCTGAGCATGTGGCAGAGAAAGGACAAGGACAGGATGTCTCCTCACGCTTTCTCTCCCAGCCCACGCTGCAGGGCTGAGTGCTTGTTTCCGAACAACACCAAAGAAGCCAACTGGGTCATTCTGCATCAGGTCAGCTCCCCTGTGTCTTCAGCCTGCTGCCTTCTAATGCAGGGAGCTATGCAGTGGGCCTGAAAAGCCCCCAAAGGCC
This sequence comes from Fukomys damarensis, assembly GCF_012274545.1. Lineage (NCBI taxonomy): Eukaryota > Metazoa > Chordata > Mammalia > Rodentia > Bathyergidae > Fukomys > Fukomys damarensis. Next base: position 2,678,427 of record NW_022900934.1, on the reverse strand, counting down.
CTGCGTAAAAAGCTCGGCGGCCGGCCAGTGGCACCACTGGGAGGAATTGGAAGTGAAGTCAGTGGGGGATGTTGGGTGCCCAGCCTCTCCCAGAGCCTCCCTTTCACTTCCTGGTCCCCAGGAGGCAAGCAGCTCTGTCCCACCACGTGGTGACTGCGGCTTCCGCACAGGCTCCCAGGGCCAGTCCAGCCATCAGGGACTGACCCTTCCACAGCTGTGAGTCTCCCTGTTTCTGAGTTTATTATCTCAGTTATTTTGTTACAGTGACAGAAAGCACCCTGACTAACACAGGGCATTTTAGAGAGGTTTGTTAGTGCTTCCTTGGTTCATCTCTTGTGTCGCCTTAGCTGCTGGCCCCTGAAGCCTCCTTCCACTGGATCTGGTCTGCATATTTCAGAAGAAATATCTCAAACTGGGCAGCATAAGGTCATTTGCCGGAATGAAGAATGACCCAGACTCCTCATGGCCACACCTATAACAAGTAACCACCCCGGAGTCTGGGGAGCACATGCCCATCCCTGTTCCCAAGCTCCCACAGAGGCATGAGTAGGTTTTCCCCATGCAGTAGGTGCCAGCGTCTCCGTGGAGGGAGGGCCTGGGCTTTGCTGGTCTCCTTAAAAGGCCTCGGATTCCATCCCTAGAACACGAGTCCCTTCTCCAAGAGACACCACAGGAGCCCCCAGGATGCCCAGGCTTCCTTCGGCTCCGAGACTAAAGGACGAGCTACCGTCAGTAGTCTCAACTTCAGAACACGGCATCAGCTCACACTCAGGGGAGACACAGAGGCCTCTATGCAGAATGAGCTGACTGTGACTTTAGAGGATCTGACTTCAGAAAGCCCGCTAAGGACCTCAGAATGAAAATAATCTCAAGGTGATCCAAAGGCAATCGCTGCCGCCGGGTGAGGAGTGCTTGAGAGGTATTACACCATCCTCTCCACTTCTGCATCTATTTACAATTCCCCACGATAAAACATTACACCAAAACTAACCTAAACTTAGCTATTGGAACACAAGTGTCCTGATGGACATTAAGAAAAGAATGCACACATGTTGGGCTGCAAACGCGTCTCGGAACACCCGAGCCTCCCTCCCAGCCTGTGTTCTACTTGAGTGATGTGAGACTTCCCTCTTGCTCCTCTGTGGGGCGAAGCCTGCTCAGCCGGGCCAGGACCTGAGGATACGTGGGGCTGGGGAGAGAAAATCTGTATCCCAGACACAGCCAGGCGAGGGAGGGAGGGAGGGCTGGGCCGGCAGAGAGGGGAGGTGGAGGCCGCCAGAGCGCAGGTGTCTCTTCCTGCTCCCCTCTAAACTGTCCTCACACTGAGCTCATTAAAGTGCTCCTGATTTATGGCAAGTCCTGGGTAACTTTCCCGGGCCCCTACAAAGAGTTATTGCTGTGGTGGTCTGCACAGAATGTGGGCGGGGGGTCCGCAGGGCTGTGCCTCCTACAAGCAGTTCCTTCCCAGTTCTGTGGCTTTGGGAAAGATGGATTATGGCAGGGACTTGGTTCTCAGCAGGTCCAGCTTGGGCCTTGGCCGAGGCAGCTGTGTTCCAGAGCTGCATCCTGAGCTATAGTCTGCACATCAGCCAGAACTCCTCTCTGCCCAGGTGGAAAGCAGGGAGGCAGAGGCTGCAGGGCTCTGACAGCTCCCAGCATCCACCTTTCCTTCCCACTTAGACACAGCCCCACCCCATGCTCTCTGGCTTTTCCGAAGTACTCAGTGCCCCCAGTTCCCCTCACACAGGCTTCCTGCCCAGACGCCATGTGGAAATGCACCACCAGCGCTCAGTTGTCCCAAAGGTGCTCTTAGGGAATCCATCCTCCACCCACATCTGGTGAGGGAAGATGGGAAAAGAGGGGCACTGAGAGGGAGGGGAGCCTCCCAGAGAGAGAGAGAGAGAGAGAGAGAGAGAGAGAGAGTGCTCATCCAGGATAAAGAAGCTGGATCGTCAATCAGGCACCAGCATCGGAAATGCAATTACAACTCTGCACCTGCAGCTCACCCCATGTGCAAAATCCACAAGTGCAAAACTGGATTCCAAAGGTGGCCCTTTCAGTCATGCTGCCCAAAGATGCCCACAGCCCTGTGGACAGAGAGTCTGCTGAGAGGAGAGACTGCAGCATGTGCCCCTCCTGAGTTTTTCTCACACTTGTGCCTCCTTCGCCTAGGGGGGCCTCCCAGCACCAAGCCATTCTGGGTGGCTTTCTGGACTGTTGCTGGAGCTCAGCTTCTTCTCCACTGTGCACCCGAGCGGGCCAGTGTCCTGTTTGTGGAGTTGCTTTGGGGCATCTGACCCCACGGAAAGGAGCTGTTGCAGCTTGTTTCTTGCTCCAGATGTCTCATTCCTGACCCTCGGCACCCTGTGCCAGCTGAAATTCCATAGCTCCTGGCATGCGTGCTCCTGGATGGTGCCTTCAGATCCACACAGCCTCGGTCTCCTCCCAGCAACATCTTCACAGTGGCTCCTCTCTGTCTTCTGGGAGGTGACCTGCAGCTTCTGCAGAGCCCCAGTTGCTTTTCTTCATGCATGGGGGTCCCCCCTCCCTCCCTCTCTCTCCCCTCTTTGAGTCCCCAGTGTATTCTGTCCCTCTTCTCATTCTGAGCACATCCCTCTCTTACCCACATCAGATCAGCGCCGTGAGCTCCGACTCAGGTCTTGCACACTGCCTCCTAAGGTGAATGATCAGCACAGTGGTCTCGCTTCATGCACCAGGAATGCAATCACTGAGCCCTGTGATCTGGTTGTTTGGGGGAAAATCTGTACTTGAGGAGGCAAATGGCACAGGCAGCTTCTGAAGGAGTCGGTGCTAGGAAAGTGACGGGAGATCTGGGCAGCAAAGTCTGATGATGAGAAGAGCCCCTCAGAGGACTGTGGGAAAAGCTTCCCAGGCAGAGGACAGCCTGTGTGAGAGGCTGAGAGTCAGGGCCAAGGGCAGCACAGCAGGGGGAACACAGGGGGGGAAAGTGAGAGGCAGGAGCCGAGGAGGCACAGGGGTGAGTGAGGGGAGCCTGTGCACTGCAGGACGGCATCTGTGTTCACCTCTGTGGGTGGCCAGCAGTGGCCGAGCTGCTATTCCAACCCAGAGCCTCAGGGTGGGAGTCAGTCAGTCATCTCAGGGCCGCCCTGCAGCGGCAGGGACAGATGCCCCAGTCCTGCACGGGCAGCTTCTGACCATCATGAAACCCCCAGGGGTGCTTATTCTCAGTACCCACACGTGCAGACAGGAATGTAGGCCCAACCGGCTCACCGGCAGGGGCCGGGACCCAGGAAGTCTGGCTCCAGAGCCCCTGCCTCTGGCCGCCCCCTGCACTGATGGACGCAGTGGAGGTGCAGTTAACTTCACTTAAGGGGTGAGAGGCCTACGTTGCTCCCCCTGACACCCAGGAGTGGCCCCTGGAGTGACAGCCGCCACACCACTGTCTCTGTCCCGGTCGTGACAAGAAGCAGAGCCCTGGAGAGTCACTTCTGCAGGGGAAGCTATTCCAGGGCCTGGAGAGGGTGACCCCCAGCAGGACACCTCGGTCAGGGCCACTGCCCCTCCCGGGACTCCACAGCAGGACGCAGGCATCAGCAGCCACTGCAGGACCCATCACCTCTCCCCCAGTGGTGTGTGCTCAGCTCCCGTGGGCTGCGTCGTGACTCCCGTCGCCCCAGCATTAGCATCGCCTGTCTCCAGCATTCCCCCCTGTCATGAGCAAAGAGAATCATGAGGAACAGGGCAAGGGCAAGCTCTCCAGGGTTCCTGGAAGATTTTGTTTTCCCGAGACACTTCGAAACTGAGGTGCCCCCGTCACTCCCAACAACCAGACGACCTGGGGTCACACAATTATTAGATTTTATTATGAGAGAAGCAGCTGAGTTTCTAAGAACTGTCACTGTTGAGGTGTTACTGACAGAGGCGTCCACCCCTGGCCCCCTGGAGACGCCAGGCAGGAAGCTGAGAGCCCCAAAGCTCCCATCAGGAATGTTAAAATCTCTAGGAAAGTGATCGACAGAGAAGAGGCCTCCAAGTTCTAAACTCTGCAGTCTGCTTTAGCTTTGAGAAAACAGTTTTATAATAAAAGAGGGTAGGTGGATATGGATTCAACTATATTAATCTCTGTAGTGGGTGCCTATTGTTTTCTTTCCCATACACACTGAAATTCTACACTGTACTCTGCAGACAATTCATAATAGGGGTGTGAACAGGTGCTTAAGGGCACAGGTGTCAGCAAAGAGTCCTGTGTCTCCCTGCTCTGCAGCCTCCCTGTGCCCAGGAGGGCCAGGAGTGTACATGCTCCCTCTCAGGGGCTCTGGAGCCAGACTTCCTGAGTCCCGGCCCCTGCTGGTGAGCCAGTTGGGCCTAGATTTCTGTCTGCATGTGTGGGTACTGAGAATAAGCACCCCTGGGGGTTTCATGATGGTCAGAAGCTGCCCGTGCAGGACTGGGGCATCTGTCCCTGCCGCTGCAGGGCAGCCCTGTGACGATGGAGTGACTCCCACCCTGTGCTGAGCACTCATCTGGCTGCTGGTAACAAGCTCTCCAAACACTCTCAGGACCCCTGAACTCAGTCCAGTGAGACACCGGCCGTTAAGCGGGCACTCCACTCAGTCCCAAGCTGAGTGGCAAAATGACGAAGGCAGCGGGGGCACATTTGTCCAGGGCAGCTCCGAAACAGGGCTCTCTGTTAGTTACTCTGCCAGCTGCACCCCCTGGAGCAGAAGGCTGCTCTCGGTCCCTGTCCTTTCCCAATGCTCCTTCCCTCCCGGAAGCCCCTTCACATCCTGGTCCAGCATCCTGTCCTTACTTGACTCTCCAAAGCTTGCGCAGTATTCACCCACAACGATCCCCTGTGATATCACTCCCTGAACGTGTGTTAGAAGGCTCACGGGAAGTTGAAAACGCAGTGTGGAGTCCAGAGGCCCTTTATCCAGCTTCCTCCAGTGGTGATGTCTTATCCAACTGTAACACAACATCACAACCAAGGAATTGATGTGGGTCCAACAGTAGCAGCTCCGGTATACCTTATTCTAGCCCATTGGCACCAGCTGTCACATGAGCTCTTACCCACTTGGAGTCTCCCCACAACCTTAGAGGAGGCAGACCTCATTGCATTACTCCAATTTATGCACAAAAAATACAAGAACCCTAAAAAACTGAAAGATCCCCCAAAGGACAGCAGACAAAATTCTTTCACTGTAGGGAGTGGATTCTCCGTATCTGTGCGGAGACAGCTGAGCAGGGCAACAACCAGGCCACATGCTAAGCTCTGCCTGGGGCTCATCCTCCACTCCAGGTGCAGGGAGAATTTCACCCTCCAGCCTTCCCTGCTGCTCTGGAGAGTCTGGCTGCACCCCCTTTGCTTTCCGAATACCCCCAAGACACATCTGAGTGCTCCTTGTGAGCCTGGGCCCATAGAAGGTCAGCTTTGAGACATCCCAGCCTGCCACAGGACCAAGCCATTGGTCTGTCCAGACCCATGCAAGAAACCAGAGTGGTGCAGGCTAGCACTGTGATTCTGTGGCTAAGAGTTCTCACGTCACCAAGGCGGATTCTGACTTTGCAGGGCTGGGCTGCGGTAGGGTCTGAGATTCAGCGTTTACCCCAAACTCTCGGGAGGCTGACACGGCTTCTAGGCCCTCACTTTGAGCCCCAGTGTCCCAGATCATATTGTAATACCTCACCTTTCTAACAAAACTCAGTCCAAGCGAGATGGAGTTCTCTAAAGCATGCCATGAAATGAATGAATTGGAGGTAGTAGAAATCAAGAAACTAAAATACTTCACCCTTCTGTGCCTCAGTGTTCGCATCTGGAAAGTGCAGATGACGACAGCATTTCCCTTGCTATAATTATGAGGTTAAAGAACACAACACACTTTAGCTCTGAGTAGAGTATTAGCGTCAGCAGAAGCACCTGTAGATGCCAGCTCAGGGCGTTGCTGAGAAATGGCGAGTGATGAGTGGTGAGGGTGTCCATTGCGCCGATGGTGCTGATGCCCACGGTGGTTAATCTTGGTGACAGAGGGCAATGATAATGCCCTACTGAAGATTTTCTCGACGAAGAAGGTGATCACAGTGATGCTTGTGGTGGTGACGAAGTTGATGATGGTGAAAGCAACGGGAATAATGGTGGCTACGTACCTGCCCATCCAGTCAGAAGCAGCATGTGACCACAGAGAACTGCATGGGACCCTTACTCGCATAGAAGAATAGGCAGTGGGTAGACCTAGCTTGGGAGGAAATGCAGAGCTCACCAGACCAAGAAATGGAACTCAGGCACCACCAAGGCAGAGAAGAGGATCTGCAGAGGCAGAGAGGTTTGCCGGGGCCAGGATCTTGCTGGGGTGTCCAGAGCACGTCGTTCTGCACACACCGCTGTGGGCCCATGGCCTGGGGTGCTGGAGGGGCACAACGCAGGTCACCTTTCACACGGGCCAGGCCTGGGGCTGGCATCCTTGCTGCAGCCACCAAGAGAGAAGCCTCTGCCAGAGCTCGGGAGGAGGACAGAGATAAGCCGGGGATTTCTCTCCAGAGCCCTGGAGCGTGACTTACCAGTTGGCTCTTGGCGCACATTTCTTGCAGTTGATTTATTGGAGGTTGTTTGTTCTGTTTTGTCACAACAGTCACCTCGCAGCAAGGCTTCCTCCCAAGCCAGGCAAGACAGTCCAGGCTCCCCTGCCACACATGGCCCTGCAGAAACAATCTTTCTAGAAACCCAGGTTCCCAATAACATATGCAAAGCTCCTTCTTAAAAAAAAAAAAATTCAGTACCTCTATCTTAACACAGCATACAGTCAGATTTTAAAATAAATGTATTTCTTGTATGGGAAATAAAATTGGAGAAATTGCACAAAAATATTACACAATGAAAAAGAACTTACAAAGCTCTCCCTTGAGTGGGATACCAGGTGAGGTGAGTAATACATATTATGGCTATCTAATCACGTCAATGACTTAAAATTGCTTGGGAAGTAGACATCTGTGTTTGAAGTGGGAATAAATGGAGGTTGGTCTAAAGCAAGGCAGCAAACAGGCCAGCACCAGCTCCAACTCCAGCACTCATGGTCCGTGAAAGACTATGCAGGAGTCAAAGGGAAAAGTACATCTGTTCTGCTATGGAAACCTCTCTAAAACTGCAGAGACCAAGAGAGGCTTTTTCAGATTAATCCTAATTGATGAAAGTATCTGCTTTATATAGGAATAGAAAGAGGTATAAAAGGTGCTAAATCTTAGAAAAGTACAGAAGACTAGTTTTATTAGAAGTCTCGGTCTGACTGTCCCTCTTGTCTCCTCCCCTCTCTTTTTTCAAGAGAGTGTATTCATTCCTTACTTGTGCAATGGACCCTTTGGTAGCAGACTTGAGCTTTCCCTGGGAGTCTCCTCCCCTCTCTTTTTTCAAGAGTGTATTCATTCCTTACTTGTGCAATGGACCCTTTGGTAGCAGACTTGAGCTTTCCCTGGGGAATGGGTCTCCTCTATGACCTGGTCCCTCTGTCCGGGTGACCGGGAGTCATCTTGCCAATTCAAGCGGGGGTGCCTTGGTTTGGCAGGGTGGGTACTTCTAGGAGTTAGAAGGGAAATCAGCATCTAGGAAAGAGAAGAAGGCTGGTGAGCTGACACTGAGGAAGTAGAAAATGATGCATCGTCTCTGGCTGTCTTCCTGCCCCCCCAGAGCATGGTGTTGGCAGAGCACCAAGCACCTCCTACAGCTGCTGCAGCAGAGTGCTGCTGACTGAGTCCTTGGTCAGACCAGCAAACCCCCGGTGTCTTGCAGTTCTGGAGGAGGAAATCCACAACCAAGGTATCCACAGGGTAGGCTTCTTCTGAGGGCGCTGAGGAAGGCTCTCTCCAAAATCCTAAATTCTGGTGACATGCTCTCAAAGTTTGCTGTACCTGGGCTGGTACAGACATCTGTCTTCACCTTCACATAGTGTCTTCCTGTCTGCCTGTCTGTCCACTTTGCACATTTATAAGGATCAAGAGCCTTCCCTACTCCAGTGCGTCTTCATCTTAACTTCTTACATCTACAACAACACTGCTTCCAAGTATCACATTCCAAGGCACTGTGAGCTAGGACTTCTACATACGAAATGTTAGAGGATGAAATTCACCCTATCACAAATGGCCTCGAAGAACCCTAAGAAATTCAGCGGACTGTAATCTTTAAAACATGTCTCATTCCCCAAAGCAAATCAATTGCCTTGAACCAAAAAATAGCTCAATAAATATACACTAAATAAAACAAGTTCAAACCATACCTTAGTATATGTCCATTGTAGCCACTAATGTTTCAAGCCATTTTGAGTTCTTGTCATGCACTGGCCAGAATCGGGTGCTAGGATCACAACAAAGAACAAGGTGGACACATCTGACACCTCTGATGTGTTCCAGCTTGGGGAGAAAATGATCACTAAATAAGTGTACATGATAACATTTTATCAATAACCTCAAACTGATAATTCAGGATATGTTGGAATAGAAGCATTAAATATTTTTGAAATGTAAATTCTTTCCAATAGTCTACTTCAAACCAGATTCCTAAAATAAGCTTTTCGGGGGAAAGCTGAAAAAAAATTCTAAATTTCACTGGGAAGATTAAATAGCAGAAATGGAAATGCTGCCAAGTAAGTAATAAAGGTGCAGTAAGTAATGGATATCAGATACACTGTAATGTTTTACAGTGTTGTGGCTCACATCTGGCCATCCTCACAAAGGCTCCTCTGCTTGTAGATGGGGCTGTAGGGAGGTGACTACATCACGGGTTTGTGACACTGGATTGTGGGTGTGAAGTACTGGATTAGTCCACTTATGGGTCTATAGCTGGGTGTGATGTTGGGATGTAAGGCCTGGTGGGAAAAGGCAGGTCACTGTGGGCGTGGCTTGGGAGGATCTATATACATTCTTCCTTCTCCACTGAGACCGCTCTGCTTCCTGCCGACCCTGCCATGGACTGTTTCTCCTCTGCAATGTCCCTCTGCTAGGCCGCCCTGCCTTGAAGCCAGCCAACTATGGACTGAAACCTCTACAAACTGTGAACTATAACAAACCTTCCCTCCTTTAACTGCTGGGTGTCAGAAGCAAGAAAGTAATTCAGACATGTCGTCACTGTGGTGATGGCTTCACAGGACGGAAAGTATCCTGGAGATGGAGAGTAGTGTTGACCTTGTTTTTGTGAATGGACTCGATGCCTCTAGACTGTGCAATCAGACTTGTTAGGACAGCCGGTTCCGTGCTATGTATACTTTCTCACAGCAAAATGTGGTGGCAAAGCTATAAGAATAGATTAATGGGAGTCAGGCATTATGGTGCTCACCTATAATCGCAGCAGCCTGAGAGGCTGAGGTAGAAGGATCACAAGTTCATGCCAAGCCAGGCTATTTAGTGACTTAAGGAGACCCAGAGTCAAAATAGAAATGGGCTGGTGATGTAGGTTAGTGCTATCTCCCCAGGCTCAATTCTCAGTAAGGAAAAGAGAGGAGGAGGGGGACAGGGACAGGGGACAGGGGGAGGAAGAGGGAAAGGGGAGGGAGAGAAACTGATCTATGGAGCAAAAACCTCTGGTGTATTAGAAGAATTAATACGGTTCAGCAGGCATGCTAATAGGTGCAGAGTCATTAATAACCTCAATGGTGATGGGACTACTTAAGCATTTGAGAAAAATGAAAAAAGGTTATTTTAAAAATCTCATTCCTTACATCAAATGAGTCTAATTGAATTAAAACCAAATATAAAAAGGAATTATCAAAGTCTAGAAGAAAGTTCAATTACATAGCATATAATTTTACCGAGAGGGGACATTTTTCTAAATATGGTACTAGAAATACTAAATAGGAAAATATTGATAGATTTGACAGCACACAAATTAAATCACACACATACACATACAAGTTGGGAACATATTTCCACCATGTGTGGCAAAAGTCAATTAAATATTTAACATCTAAATATTCTTAATCGCAGGGGATTTTTAGCCTGCCTCACAAGAGCAAGGACCCGAGTTCAAGCCTCGATACAAAATAAATAAATAAATATCCTTAATCTATATTGTCCAATAGGAAAAAAGTAGACCACAAATGCAAACATTTATCTTACACAAGAGGAAATACATGTAACCTATCAATCAAAATCAGTCAAGGAAATGTAACTTCAAGCCAAGTAAGAAAGCCATTTTCACAAATCAGCTTGGAAAAATTAAAACTAAACAAAAGGAACAAGCAGACAACCTTCTTTGAATGTAGTTCTCTGGTGTGATACCCACATTTAGAGGCATGTGTTCATCTCAATACAGGGATCACATTGTCCATGTTCGTAGCTAGGCACAAAAATACAAGGCAATCGCCAGGGAAGAAAGGAACCATACGAAGGTGGAGGAGCACCCCCATCCAGAGGCTGTGGTGTCCCCGGAGAATTTCTGCCTTGACAAAATACCTTTCCCCACACGAAGCTTTCCTCCTCAAGCACACCCTTGCCCTCTCCCCATGCACACAGGGGAAAGCCCTTGTATGCTTCTAGCGGAGCGACACCCCTGAGGTCCATAGACTCTCGGGACACTCCTGAAAATCTGTACTCTCCTACTCCAGCCTCAGGAGCAATTTCTACAATGCAACCCAGAGCTGCACATTGTGCCATCACTAGGATTTGCAAATGTGATCTTTCACCTTTGTTTTGTTTTGCTTTCTTACTTTATTGTACTGTATTCTCTATGCCATCAATGTCTACTCTGTATTATTGCACTGCTGCACACTGGGGGGGTGTAGTTTCCTCTTTTCTAGTTTGTTAAAGTGAAAGGTGTAGTCACTAGCTGGAGACTCGTTCTTGAACGAATAGAAGTGCACAGCTGCATTTCATTCTAAGTGAGCTTTAGAAGTACCCAACACTGTTGGCATACTGCGTGTTCATTTAGGTTCACTTCACAGAATTTTTAAATTTGTCTTTTAATTTCTTCCTTTGCCTACTGATTTTATAGAAGTGTGCTGTTTAATTTCCACATATGGTTCTCGATTTTTTGGAAACTGCTTTGAGTCCTTCCTAATTGCATTTGACTTTGCTTCGTGTCCCACCACACGGGTGCCCCAGAAGAGTTTCCACCTGTGCCGAACAGAATAAGCACTCTGCCGCTCTCCATGGAGGGCTCTGCAGGTCCGTGCGAGGTGTGACGGAGCTCAGTGCTGACCGACTCTTCTGTGTCTTTACTCATCTGCCCACCTGGCTTCTCCACACTGAAGCTGTTGAACTGTTGCCAAACGGTCTAGCTTGGGCTTTGATCTTGCCTGCCCTCTGTGCACTGCGGGGCTGTTGTTTGGTGGGTATATGTTATAATCATAAACATTTTGGTGGATGGAATCTTTTAGAAGTATGAGATGTACCTTCTTGTCTGCAGCAGCACATGTTTTTCACAAAACCAATTTTGTATGATATTGCTGCCACTCAACACTTCTTTCATGACTCCTCACATGTTCTACTTTGGCTGTAAACTTTTGGTCTTTTAATCACAATCTTCTCTTGCAGGCCAAACGTGTTATGTCACATTTTTAAACTCATTTGAGCCATGCTGCCTTTTTATTTTGGTTGGAGTATTTAATCCATTTAAATTTAATGTAATTGATGATGAAATAGAATTTACATCTGCAATTTTGCTGTTTGCATCTTATGTCTTTTTATTTTTATTTTCTTCTTCTTTCCTTACTGCCATCTCCAGGGCTAAACAGATACTTTCTAGTGTAGCATTTTTGGTTCTGTTTTTTTTTTTTTGGTACCGGGGATTGAACTCGGGTCCTTGCGCTTGCAAGGCAGGCCACCGAACCGCTGAGCTAAATCCCCGGCCCCTGTCTAGTGTAGTGTTTTAACTCTCTTATCAGTCTATATTTTCAGTTACTTTTTTTTAAGTTGTTTCCCACGGGATAATAATCAGTGTTTTCATTCTAAACCATCTGTCTAGTCTGGATTGAAACCAGGCTGACTTGCACAGTAGTAAAAACCTTCATCCCAACGTAGCTTTGTTCTCTGTTTACTTGTATCGCTTTTGTCACACAAACTGCATCTGTGTTCAGCAATGTAAACCCACCGACACCAACATAGCTTTAGGTCTTTCGTTTTCCATCTGTCAGCACGCGTTTGCCATACATGTTTGCATGCCCGTGGGAAGTTAATACACGTGAATAACACATCTCACTTCCTTTCATCTGCTTTCCCGTCTCTTCCTCCGTCTCTTAACTCCTCCCCTTTTGGGAAAGAGTTGCCTCCCTAGTTCAATGCTCCAATTTCTGCTCGTTTCTGAAGATCAGTGGTGTCCGGACAGGATTTTGAGTGGCACTTTTTCTTTCAAACTTGGATGATGTCACCCTTCTTTCTCCAGCCTGCCTGGCTTCTGGTAAGAAATCCACAGTTTGCCTCAGTTCCACGTGCATGGTGAATCATTTTTCTCTTGTTGCTTTCAAAATTCACTCTTTATCTTTGGCATTTGACCATTTGAGTGCAATATGTCTAGATGTGTATCAATTTGAGTTTATCCTCATTGGAGCTGTTTTTGGCTTCTTGGATGTATGAATAAATGCTCCTCATGATATCTGAGAATTTGTTTCTTCAAACTTTCCTTCTCCTCCTTTCTCCTTTCCTTCTGAGAATCCAGTCATGCACACGCTAATACATGGATGGTGTCCAAAGGTCTGTGAGGCTCTGTGATTTTTTTCTTCACTCTTTTTTCCTTCACTCTCCTCTGCTTAAACCATGCGACGGGCCCACCTTCTGGCTCCTAGACGCTCATTTGTGCCTTGTGAGCTTTCTTCTCAGCTGATTGCTTTGCCCTCTTGGGGCGCTGTTTGGTTCTCTGGACAACCTCCTCAGCTTCATTGTCAGCCTCTGTTTGGTAAAACATCATTTTCTTATTTTCTTCACTTTTTTAGACCCTGCTTTCTTTATCTTTTAGGAAACAAACCTATAACAACTGATTTAAGTCCGACGCCTGCATTCCTCAGGAACAGTGTCTAAAGAAAGTCTATATTTCTAATTTCTGAAAACTGGCATTTTAGATAATGTAACATGCCACCTCTGGAAATCAGGTTCTCCTCAGTTCCCCAGAGCTCACTGCTGATGTTGCTGATGATTTCGTTTGTTTAATGACTTTTCTATAAAGTCTTACTATATTTAGTGAAGTTATTGAATATTGAACCTGTGCAACTTAGTGGCTGGCTAATGATTTAAATACTGTCTTGGTTACTTTTCTCTCACTGCTGAGATAAAATACCAGACACCCAAGTTAAAGGGGAAGGTTATTCGGCTCACAGTCTGCAGGTTCAGTCCATAATCGGTTGGCTCCAAAGCAGGTGGCACACAGGGCAGAGGGTGTCTCAGAGGAGAAGCAGTTCGTGGTGCCACACAGTAGCAAAAGCAACAAGGGAACCCACAAGTGACCTGAACAGCCTCAATTTGCCCCTTTTATTCTCTATCTGGGTTACCCGGATTGGGAGGATGTCAAAGTAACCCACGGACTGGCTTAGTAATCACATGCCCTTAATCCCAGCCACCTCTGAACAAAAGCTTCGCCTCACTGGCAGAAGGCTTTGGGGGACATCTAAACACAGCCATGACAAACACCTGGATCGGCATACCCTCCAGTGTTTGACTACAGGTGAGCGTGCTCATGCTTTGGGCATGGTTCTTACATCTTTGCTGTCCAGCCCACTTTAGCTTCCCCTTCCTCCTTGTTCAGAGCCCCATCAGCCAGAGGGCCTGCAGCCCTGCGGGTCTGCCTGGAACAGCAGCATTCTGTTCCTACCTGCGGCCTCCTGCAGCCCCAGCAGCACGTTTGAGCATTGCAAAGTCCCTGCTGTACATCTTTCCCCAGGTCTTCTTTCATATGTTTGGCCAAATTCTTATTTGTCTCCACTGGAGTTAGAGTCTCCAGTGGCTTTGTGCAGACAGTTTCCACTGATCGCTTCAGCAAACATCCCGGAGACAGTGACCTCTGCATCACATAAGACCACAAAAAAGCTTTGAGAGGGGCTTTTCCGGCTCCGAGGTGAGATGGGCTGACAGCCTCCAAGTCCAGCACTTTACCCGGGTGGTGCTGGGCTGCCACTTTCTGCAGCACTGTCCTTGTGAGGCTGCTGGCTTTTGAGACTACATTGAAGTTGGGTGGAAGGGGCTGGGAGGTCAAAGGCCACTGGCCTTGCTGTTCTTGCAGAGATACTGCTGTTCTGGAATAAGGGCACCCCAATTGCTGTAATCTTTCATTGATCTCAAGAACACTGAAAAGCTTTCTTTTCACGCTTCCAAGGAAGGGCATACTTACAGGTGTTCTCACTCTACCATTCAGCAAGTCCTGGCTCCCCATCTCCCTCCCAGAAGCCACATGTCCACAAAAGCACATTCCTTGAGTTCCAGGGTTAAAGACTTAATCGTGAGCCCAGGAATTCATATACTGAGACATTAACCTTCAGTGGGCTTTATTCAGAAATGAGGTTCTCAGTGGGTGACCACAGTTCAATGAGGTCATAAGAGCAGCTCAGGAGTTTTCAGAGTTGGTGATCTTACAAGAAGAAGAAGAAAAAGACAGCGCTCACTCTCCACTCTCGTGCTCTCTACCCCAGGCCCCAACAGGTGAGGACAGAGTGAGAAGGCGACCCTTACCGCACATGGAGTCCACAGCCTCCACGGGCTTCTGGCCTCCAGAAAGGTGAGGAATTAACCTGTGTGATTAAGCCACCAGCCTGTGGCATTTTGTTATAAAAGCCCAAGCAGAAGAAGACAATTAGGTGACGTCCGTGCCCGATCTATTTGGGTAAATGATCCACAGAGCGAGACAGATACTACCATGCACGTCGTGTGAAGGAATTGTGCATTGCCTACTTATTGTTTATGTGTTTGTTTTCTTAAGTACATCCCCTGTGCTGAAGGATGCTCCCTTTTTATCCACTTCATACATGGCATAAAAAGTGTACAAAAGGAGAAGCCCATAAAATATTCATTATAGGAATGTTTACAGGGAACAAAGAACTAGAAACAAATCAAATAATAAAATGCTTTAAAATATGCCATGAAACATCACTCAGTTGTTAAAATGATGAGTTCATTCTGGAGTTCTTGGGTTGGCACCCTCCACTACTGGGTCAGAGGGCATGGGTCTAGGCTGAGACATTCGTGTTCAAGCAGTTAGTGGACACCTCAGTATGTGTGTGTGCTTTTGCTTGTGAATGCACACAGACACGTAAGAGGACAGCACGGGGTACTACCCAACAGTGGGAGGAGAGAGTAGAGTAGCTTAAAACATACTCCAACAAAATGCAAAATAAGCATGGTAGTGTTAAATAAGTGAAATATGCAATATAAAAGATGCCCCTTAAACTACCACAAAATTTTTAAAATGGAACCACCACACTTACCTATTCATTCACTAAACGAGTCCTGTTTGGGAGCCTTTTCGACACTGGGGTGGCAGTGAAAAAAGTACCAGATATTCTAATACTTTGTGGGACTTATGTGCTACAGGAATGCTGATGGGCAGGACAAAGGGCTAAGCCTAGAAGTCTACTAGGTGTGTAATGATGTCAGAAATAAGACTGTAGCATTTTAGCTTGGATTGTATCACCATTCTATTTAGGAAGTAAAGGATCCATAAGGGGAAACTGGCATTTCTGTGTATGAAGACACTGAGGCATGCTAAATTAAAATTCGCTCACAGAGTGGCACTTTATTGTCAGTCGTGGACACTAAGACAGGCAGAAGTTTCAAGTCCGCTTCTGAAGGCATGAGAAAGGAACCACTGGGCAGGTACGCCGGAGGCAGAGAAGAGCTCTGCCTGGGCAGGGCTGGAAGCAGTGGAGCTACCCTTCTCCGGGCCCCTACCCTCAGCGTGGCTTCCCACAGCCCACAGGGACAGACCGCCCACTCAGGAGAGTCGGATCCTGGAGAGAGTTTCAGCCTCACCGCACACGACCTCCCTTTCAGGATTTCATTGGGTGAGTCCACCCCCACTATTCTGTGCCCACAAAGATGATAGCTCCGGAATTCTGCCAGGAACCGTGGGGACATTTTCACCCAGACAGGATTAGCTTCTAACTATTAGAGATGGCTTGTTCGAAAAACGCTGCGAAACAGCTCTTCATCTCTGAAATCGCCATGGCAAATATCTCCCCGGCGGATTTGGTGTTTGTGTGTGTTGCTGAAAACAGTATCTTTTCTAAAAGATTACTACCTAAATAAGAAAGCTCTGGAGAGCCTAATACAGAAATAAAAGGATGGTTCTGTCAACTCTGCGTCTCTTTTAAGGAAGAGAAATGTGATCTCTGTGCTGCCTCCCTCCCTCCCTCTCTCTCTCTCTCTCTCTCTCTCTCTCTCCCCTTCTCTCTCTCTCCCCCCTTCCCTCCCTCTCTCCTCTCTCCTTCTCTGTTTCCTGTGCTCTCAGTGTCACAAAGTCCTCAAAGCTCAGCACTCAGCCTGGAGAGCCCTAGCCTGTGCTGGCTGCAGAACAGCCGTGACATATTTACATATTTTAAGAGAAATGAACCACAAGTGGCCCCAACAGGGACACAGTGGGCTCTTTCCTTTTCCACAGCAACATCACCTATTCTGGGAAACCATTAGAGTGCCTTACAATAGCCCACTGCTGAGCAAAATCAGCAGTGATGGGGACATGAGAGGGAGCCCGGAGCGGCCCTGGAGGTGGCAGCCTCTTACACAGCACTGCCAGGGAGGGAAGCCCGTGAGGGCAGGGGACTCCGCGAGTCCTCTCCATGGGAGCTGCCAGCCCCGCTGTAGTGGAGCTGGACAGAACCCTGGGAAGGCGACTGTGTGATGGGCCCTGGGCACTAGTGATGGGTGTGGGAAGGCAGGCCACAGGCCACGTAACCTGCCACATCCCACTTGGGGGCTGCTCAAGCAAGGCTCAACGCAGCAGCTTAGGAAACGGGGGCAGGGGGTGATTTTATTTTTTGGAGGTAGATACGTTCTGTGGACCGTTCCCATGGAATAAGTTAAAGTAATATTTCCCTCTGGTGCAGCGCCCCGGAAATGCAACAAAGGACATTTTGGCGGGATGGGCTGGAGTGTTTTGGAGGCTGACAGCTCCTTCCAGCTCCCCGAACCCATTCACCCATCCCCTGGGTGGCACCTGGGCATCATGCTGGACTCTTCAAAGGCATTAACCAGTATTCTTTCCACAAGGGGCCATACAGGTAAGGGTCTTGGCACTGGAGTAGTTCGTGCTTCTGGCTTGTGCTTCTGCTGTAAATTTGTCTTTGCACTGAGGCTGTGTGGCTTGGTGTGGCCAGGCTAGGAGCTGAGCCTTGTCTGCCTCCCTCCAGTGCCCTGCTTAGCGAGCAGCATCAGCTTCGCCTGCACCCACTCCACAGGGCCCCCAGCCCACCACACACACAGGCACCCTGCAGAGCCCTGACCCATGTGCCAGGGTCCCGGCCCATCACCCGGCTCTCAGAACATGTGCAGCCCATGAGTGGATGATCGCTGTTCCTGTTGGGACCCTGCAGTTCATGGTGGGAGTGGAGGGTTACTCCTTGGGCCTTCTGTATCTGCTCCCAAAAGGATGAACAGAGTCCTCGCCAAGTCGCCAGCCTCCCTGGGGCTGCCAAAGGTGCTGAAGCAGGGTACTACTGTGGGAAGTTCCCTGCAGCTGAGAGAACAGAGCTCCCCACACTTCTGCTTCTCCTGCATGTCACCCTCCAGCTCTTGCTCTGCCAGACCAACCACCTGCCCCAACCTGTGCTTGGCCTGATCCTGGTCAGTGTGTAAGTGACGATTTGCACCCTGGCAGCTGACCACTCTCCAGATGCACTTTCCAGCCCCAGTTCCGTGCTGTGCTCATGCTTCCTTGCCAAAGACAGCGCTCAGGCCATGGCTCGCAGGCAATTTCAGGCAGAGTGAACTACAATAGGGAAGATGGTAGGGGTGAGACAGCTAGGGATGGGCAACACTGAGAAGGCTCCAGCTTCAGGCAGAGCCATGGATGGAGGTGAGGTTGGAAGGGCCTATAGGACGGGGAATAAGCATGAAAAGAGGAGCAAGATCAGCCAAAGATGATAGGTTACTGGCCACAACAAGACATCTAATATGATTACTAATATATACAGCTCCGTTTGTAGGCATTTTTCCACCCCTTCCCTGCCTCTATGAGCATCACCAATAATTTAGTGTAATTTTTCTTCTGATCAGTGCGAACTAATTATAACAAAGTTATTGTCCAAACAGCTCACTATGTTCAAGGGCATAGCATGTACAGAATGCCCAGCGTTCCTCCCATGGAAACTATTGCACAGGTATCAGTATCAGGGCTCATAAAGCACAGGCCCACATGTGCTTTGAGCACCCTCAGATTCTGGGACCCACCAGGAGTCTTGGACCCAATCCCCTGTGGATACTCACGGATGGTTGTACAGCATGGTACAAAGGAAAGGTCATGAGTGCTGTGAAAATCTCATTGTTCTCCTTGTTATTCTCAGAGCAATAAATCTTCCTCCACTCCTCTCTCTGCTTCCAGGGTGCTGTGAGGTGAGCAGGAGCTTTCCTCCAGCAGACCCTTCCTCCATGCTTTCTTGCTTTGGGGCCGGCCAACTTCGGACTAAAACCATCAGCCAAAAGTCACCTCTCCTCCTCTAAGTGGCAGGTGTCAGATATTGAGGGTCAGTGATAAAGAAAGTGGCAGAGAGGACCTGGAATTTGAGCAATATTTCTTTCAACTTCTTCAAATATTACACTTTTATATCCTAGGCTTCATTTTTCAGGATAGTTTTGTTTTGCCGAAAACTCAAGGAGACTCTGTCCATACACCCCACTCCCCGTGCTCTCCAGCATTAACATCCACAGTACCTCTGAAGTAACATTGACAGTTTTTTGCATCTCCTTAGTTTTTACCCAGGGTCCTTTCTTCTTTTCCAGAGCCCCAGCCAGGACACCAAACTGTATTTAGTCCTCAGGCCTCCTGAGCCTCCTTTCGGCTGTAACTCTTCTTCTAGCAGCAGTTTGGAGGAGGACTGGTCAGGCATTTTGTCAACTGCCCCTGTATTGGCATGGTGTGTGTGTGTGTGTGTGTGTATACGCACATGAGTGCTCTCATGATGAGACTGAGTGTGGACCGGGAGAGCATCACAAAGGCAGACTGATAATGTGTTCATTACATTGTGCCAAAGAGGCCCCGACAGCAACATGGCATTCCCATCAGCGGTGACCTTCACCACCTGGCTGGGGTAGCTTGGGGCCTGTTTCCCATTTCCTCTCCTTTTCCATACTGTACGCTTCAGAAGGGTGTCATCCTGAACAGGTAACAGCTGAGGAGTGAGAGTCTCTGCTGTGGATGTGTCTAGATGTCCCCCAAAGCCTCACGTGCTCATAGGTGGAGCTTTTCAGAGCAGCTGGATCTAGGGTGTAGGACACTGGGATTGGGGGTTGTGCAGAACTGAATTGGTCCACTGATTGAAATTAGCATTGTTCTGGGTGTGGCAGAAGGATTTACTGAAGACAGAAGCCCCACCCATGTGTGGGTGGCACAACCCAAAGGGCTTGTAGCCTGGATAGGCTAAAGGGAAAGACAGGCTACCTGCTGCTTCACTGCATCCTGACTGCTTTGCCGTGGGCTCTTTCTCCTCTGCGATGCCCTCTGCAGGCCGCCCTACCTTGTGGCCAGCTGACTATGGACTGAGATCTCTACAAATTGAGCTGAAATAAACCTTTCCTCCTTTAACTCATGGGTGTGAAGCATTTTGTCCCAGCAATGAAAAATGTAACCAAGAAAATCTCAGTGCCACTCGCATAGCTATCTCCATAAATTATTTGGAGCTCTTCTGTATTCAAAATTTCTTTTCTCCTTCCTTCCTGCCTTCCCTCATTCATTCATTGACTTATATCAATATGTATTCATGGGTATTTATTTTACACTTTGAGTTATAACCCACTACTCTATTTATTTTCTTAATCATATTAATCTACTTTTGTCCACTAGGAGGCTTTCTGTTGCCCCCTGCACCTTTGACCTGGGCTCATCCATGTGTTCTGTCTGATGTTTTGTTTCTCAGATTTTGGAACCACAACTGGTCCAGGTCCATCTTCTTTATTATCAGCTTCAGTCCCAGAATGAATTCTTGTCCTGATGATTTGTGCTGTATAACAATATCAGAATCTAAAATCTGAGTGCCCATCATTATGGGGTACAACTGTTTCAGCTGACAAAGAGAAAGAACATAGTCATGTGTATGAATCCATGAGTTGGACACATCTATAAATATTAGAATGATGCCAACCTGTGTGCACATTAAGCTAACGATGCGTCCACGCTGGTGTCTCCAGTTGTAATCCGGTACCATGCAGATGCAGGACCACTCTTCCTCCTTCCCTTCTGAAATTCTGGTGAATAACTAACTATGGGATGTTCCAGGAATGCAGTACCCTAATACAGAGATAAGCTGCCGGGCCAAGCCTTGCTCCTGTCCCTCTCCTCGTGAACCAGCACCTTGAGTTAGAGAGGAGAGGCCTGGGATAACCGCTCTCCCCAGAAAGCAGGATGTCAGGAAGCACCACATCGAGTCACACTGCTCTTAGTGTACATTCTCGGGGCAGAAGCCTTTTGCGCCCTTGGCTGTGACACAAGCAGCCACATACTCAGGTCCCTGTGTACTGCAATAGTTTTCTCCAGCCTCAAGGCTCTATTGTCCCTTGCTGCCTATCTGTGAATAATGAATCCACCCCAGAGACAGAGTGCGTAAGACATTCTGTCTCGGTAGACTCAAGTAGGTGAGTAGCAAGTGCACGGTGAATCTGCTTCCTGTTGGAGCATCCCAGGCTCCTACTGTTGCTCACTGGAAACAAACCCACCCCAGTGGTGAGCCCTGGCCCCGCTGTCCACCACTCACTTAGGAACAACCATGAGTCCTGATCTGTCAGCTTCACTGGATCACAGAAAGCCTGGGAGATTCATGGAGAGCGAGCCTAGGTGTGTCCCAGTGGATCGTGGAGGTGCAGCCTTGGGTTCCACACATGGCTCCTTGTCTCTTCCTCCGGGTGCTGTCCCCGGCTCTGCTTCCTGACCACCATGAGCTGAGCAGCAATGCTCCGCCGTTCCCTCCCACCATGACAGCTCTGCCTTGGAGCCCGCTGGCCAAGGACTCCATCTCTCCTCCTTCCGGCTGTGGGTGTGGGGTGCTGTGTCTCAGCAATGAGAAGGCTTAACTGGCGCATGCGGTAAGACTCTCACTGGCCTCGTTAGAAACAACTTCCAAGCTGTACCACTGTGCACTCCCAAACAGCGGGGCGTGGTCCTGCCCCTCTATCCTCTGCAGCACTTGCTGGGGCTGTGTTCCGGGTTCTGGATTTCCACCATTCTGATAGCGTGCAGTGGTAGATCATAGTTTCAGTTTATAACCTTCTGATAAAAATAATGCCTAGCATCTTCCATGTTATTTGCCATCTGTACGTCTTTGTGAGTTTTCTGTTATGATCTTTTACCCACTTTTTAGCTGGGTTGCTCTCCTCACTTTTGAATTCTTGAGTTCTTTGTACAACTATTTCTATCCAATATATGGTTTCCAAGTAGCTCACCCATCTGAGGCTTCTCTCTTTGTTATTTTAATGGTGACTTTTACAAAGCAGAAGCGGGTTTTTGCCAACATATTATTCACCTGTAAGATGCTTACAGAAAAGTGAGCAAATTCTAAGTTTGCTACATGATTTACTTTTTCTTTGTCATCCCCTTCTTCCTCATCCTCTTTTCCTCCTTTTTCTCCTTCTTTAAAGCAGAAATTTTAAATTTCAATAAATTATAATATGCTGACTGACTATTTTTTCATGAATTATTATTTTGGTTCTGCATCAAAAAATATCACCAGACCCAGGTCATCTATATTTATACTATTCTACAAGTGTTATGGAAATTTGCTTCATTTTTGGACCTATGATACAACAAGTCAACTTTGGAGAAGATAAGGTCTGCACCCAGATTCTCTTTTTAACACATGAGCAGCCATGTGTTGGAAAGACTATCCTTTCTTCATTAAATTGTCTTTGCTCCTTTGTCCAAGATCAGTTAACTTGATTTGTGTGGTTCTATTTCTGGGCTCTTTGCTCCCTCCTTTGATCTATACATCACTCTTTCATCATCTCCCCTCTGTCTTGATTATTGCAGCTTCACAGAAGGGCTTGACGTTGGGTATTGTCAGCCTTCCTACTTTGTTCTTCTTTAGTATTATGTTGGCTGTTTTAGGTCTTTGCCTTTCACCATGAAATTCGCAACCACTTTGTCAATTCCTATAAAATAAAGAAGTGTAAATGAATGATGGGATAAATACATCCGTACATAGAGGAGGGAACAAGTTTCATGGAAGGGTTTTTGTAAAGTATGAACAGCCTGCCCTCTGGGAGGTGGAGCCAAACCTCTAACACTTTAGGTGTGAGCTGTGCACAGTGATTTTTCTCTCTCACACGTACAGAAATGGGAAGGCAAAATAACTTTATGCTGTCAAACCGCAGAAACACCACCTCGGCCAGGTGATGAAGACCAGCCTTGGCAGCAGTCGGTAAGGCTGATGGCAGGGGCGCCTGGCAGCAGTGATGAGACTGCACTCCAGGCTCTTTCTAAAACCCTCAGCCCCAAACTAAGCACGAGGCAACACGGCATCAGACAAACCCAAACTGAAGGGGGCTGCAGAAAATACCTGACTAGCACTTCTCGGAACTGTCAAGGTCACACACACACACACACACACACACACACAAATAACCAAGGAGAGTCTGAAAACTACACCAGACTGGAGGAGCCCGAGAAGACGTGATCAAACATAATGTGTTATTCTGGATGGGATCCTGAGGCATAAGGAAAGACACTGAGTGAAGCTAAGAAAAGCCAAGTGAAGTGAGAACTTCAGTTTGTAATAGTACATCAGCCCAGCCATGGGTTGGGACAATTCAGTCTAAGGTAGCACACTGACAGCAGGGGAAGGAGAGACACCGAAGGGGTCCCTGGGTGCTCTTACTGTCTTTCTGTCTTTGCAAATTTCCTGTAAATCTAAGTGAGTTTATTAAAAAATAAAGGTGTGAAAAAGTGCATGGCAATCTCTAAGGGGGAGGAGCCAAAGCACCTCAGGACAAGCTCGTCTCAGGGCTCACACCTGCCAATGAACCAGGAGTGAACCCGAGCACTTCCTTCCTGCCTGCCCTGCGTGGAAGCTGAGAATTCTGAGGGACATGGGGATGCCTGCTTGGGGCACCTCTGCTCCCCTTCTAGGCAAGAGCAGCCCTGCCTTTCCAAAGTCGCTACAGGGAAGAGCTTTTGGAAGATTACTAGGCTTTCTGTTTTGTCCCAGTACAGCATAGCTATTCAGAAAAGAGTACCCACACTCCCCATGTAGAAACCTTACAGTCATGTTCATGTCAAACCCACACTGTTTGAAGATAAAGATAAAGAGTAAATTTTGAGGGCCTGGGATTTAGCTCAGCGGTTCGGTGGCCTGCCTTGCAAGTGCAAGGACCTGAGTTCAATCCCCAGTACCAAAAAAAAAAGTAAATTTTGAAAACAACAAGAGAAAAATGATTCACCACATGCATGAGAAGGCTAACTGGCACACACAGTAAGACTCTCACTGGCCCCTTTAGAAATTTCCAAGCTGTCTCCCCAAGTGCCTGTACCACTGCGCACTCCACCATGCTTCATAAATGCTCTCAGAACTTGTCAGCAGAGGACCCAAAATTCCCCCTCAGTCATCTCAACATTAGACACGGCTGCTCAGGTTGCTCCCACTTTGGCTGAAGCAGCCATTTCACTCGCCACCCCGATGCCTTTGTAGGTATTTCAATTTCAAGTTTCGCGTCTTGAGCACTTCTGTGCTTCCCCACACACACAGGCTGAAGGCGGTCCTGTGTCTTCACCCCGGCCACAGCACCGCCCTTTCCCCAGCAGACCGGTTTCCTCCTGTTGGAGAGTGGTAGAGAGCAATAACTGAGTTCTGGCTGCACCTTCCTGGATGCCCTCGTCTTCGGCCACACCCCAGCCAACAGAGCGAGGAGAGATGTGTGTGCACGACTCCAGCATGTACACCTACCGATCAGTATTCCTCTACGTGGCCATCTGTGTCTGCATTACACCCAGCGTCAGTTCACACTAATGTTCCACGTCCAGTCCATCACCATGGAGACTGTTCCAGCCTCCTCCTCGTCTCCTGTAACTTCTCACTCCAACGGAGCGCCACTTGGCTCCCCTGCCCACCATCCACCACAATGTGGCTGCTCACAGGGGCCTTCCATGCCTGCTTCCCCCTTCCTCATTCCCTACCATCCCACTGGGGTCGGCTGGGCTCACCCCAGTCATCTCCATGTAACGACTCGCGTGACATCTTTGTCCCAGAGTCTGCACCCAGAAGGCCATCCTGACACAGCGTACCAGCCAGGTCCTCCTCACAGGCTCGAGTATTACAGAAGGAATTTGCAAGTGACACCCAGAGAGGCAGCAGAATGGAAGTAAAATAACAAATTTACTCACCCACGAGAGCCAATAACACATAAGCAGTGCCTGGATCGATGGCGCACTGAGTTACAACTCCTCCTTTTATAGGGTTTTACGGCCTTGACTTCATTTGGGTGGTTGCATTTCATTCTCACAGTTCACATCACAGTCACAGGAGAGTTAACTTTAACCCAGACGTGACAGCTCTTTGCACTTGGGGAGTTTACGTTAAGATTCCTCTAGCTATTTATTCTAGTGCACAGGGAGTGGGTGTTCAAGGTTAGGGATGAGGCCAGATGTCCCACTTCAAGGTCAATACCTCCAATGTATGTGAATTTTAAACTAAACAAAGCAGATTGCTGTTAGAGACAGAAGTCATTTTACATTTTCCTAACATTTCGTAGGTTTTTAGATTATTTACAAAAGTTCTCTGTATCACAGGGACAACTGAGCTTTCGTTTCTGTTGGGCTCCTGACCTTGTGGACTTCTCTGGCCCTGTGGGCTGGCTGGGGAATGGCCAGGGAGGGCTGCCAGGCTTCCTTGGTGGTGCCGGCAACTTCTCCAGCCACAGTGCAGGTTTCTGGTGCACCCTTCACTGATGCTCTTCCTTCCAGAGGACAGAAACCTCCTCCACAGGCCACTCTGCATCCGCTCTGTGCCCTGTAACCCTGGCCTCTTGCTCTGCTGAGCTCTGCAGACGGCCCCTATCTCCCTGCAGGGCACCGCCCATGGCACCTCCAAACTCTGCCACAGGCCACCGCAGACCCCTTCACCTCCTTCCTTGCTGGCTTTGCTCACGGTTGGGACTTCCCAGCTATCCAAACTGTCTGCAGTCCCCTAAGCTCAGCTCCAGCCTCCCCATCAACCCCTCTCCCCACAGCTAATCTGAGCCTCCAACTTCTGCTGAGCAGATTCGGCCCCCAAAGTCCTACAGCACCCAGGGTTCCCCCAGCTGGGGAACAGAGAGCAGGTGCTGCCTCCAGACTTGCTCCAACACAGCAGGAGCAGCAGCAGAATCCCAATGCCGAGCCTGCCTCCAAGCTGGCTTCATCTGTTAGTGGCCCCTGAGACTTAGTGGACAGCAGCCCGGAGGACTGCGTGGCTTCCCGCGCAGATCACACCCCGTGCAGCTTACCCTCGGCTTAGTCACGGCCTCCCCGCATTCCCGGTCTCTGGCCATCTTTTCCCCTCCTTCCTGCCTGACTAATTTATGTACACTTGCACTCATTAACGAGAACTTGTGGCTGAGAGATGAGGTCCAAACTCATGCCTGTTTAGGAAGTACGTGAACCGAAACCGCTGTGTGTGCTCTGCGTTAGTCAGTTTCTCCACTGCTGAGACCTAATACCCAGCCCACGCCTTGGAGGAGGAGAGCTGTAATTTGGCTTGCTTCAGGGGACTCAGTCAATGGCCCCAAGGAGTCAGAAACAACATGGAGGGAGGGACTAGCAGAGGACACCTGCTTGTTCCACGGCAGCCACAAAGCAAAGGAGGAAGAGAGAGACAAGCACAAGAGTACACCTGCCTCGGTCAGCCCCCAGTGGGCCAGCTCCAGCCAGGGCCTGCTCCTGACAGCTCAGTCGGCCTCGAACTCATCAGCAGATGAACCTCTGAGCCAAAGCCACTTGCCAAGGCTCCTCTGGATACGTGAGGCCCCGGGGGGCATCTTAGCTCTTGACCATTGCATGCTCTCCTAAGTGAACGTGCCCTTACCACCTCGCACCCACGCAGACGAGCCTTGAGAACCTTCCTGTCCTGGCCTCCAAGACCTCTGCTTGACACCTCCTCTGATGCCACAGCATGTGGCAGTCTCTGCCTTCTGCCTGACTCTCTGAAGTCTCAAAATAAACCAAGAGGGGATGAGCCTGTGGGCATAGTTCTTAGGGCACAATGTCTGCTGAGAGGCTCTCTGCGCATGCACTCCGTCCACCAGCACCCTTGCAGCGAGACCTGACATTTTCATACACTGGGGAATAAAATGTAACAAGTCCCTGTTTTGTGTGAAGGAAGGTTTTAGAGGAAGCAAATAATAATAGTAATGCACCACATTCTAAACCCTTTACTGAACTTCTGTTGTGGTTTGTAAAAATGTGATTCATGATGGTGTATTAAATATTAAAGCCAATGCAAGATTTAGTCTAAATTTATAGGGCAGCTTTGCTTAATTTAGGGTTTATCACACAATTTCCTTTACAGATAACTTTGAGCATGGTACATAAATAATAAAACAGGCCCACTTCCCTCAGTTGTTTCACTGTAGCGCAGTATTAAAATTAAAGTTGGCGTCTTTTAATTTTCTCTAGAATTTGTGTCCTTTGCTCCCCTTTCTTTCTTGTTTCCATCAGCGCAGACACCTTCTAATCCTATCACGGTTTTCTGGTTCAGTTCTGACACAGGAGCTGGCTTCCTGGGGTGTTTCACGTCACCTCCAGTGCTCTCAAGGTGGCAGAGGGTCAGAGCCCACCAAGTGAGCATTCCCCATGCTCAGACTGGGATGCCATGAAAATGGGAATTAAGACCCTCTCTCCAGGCCTCTGCAGGAAGCTTGCCTGTACTGATAAATAGGTTGCTGCTGAATTTGGTTTCCTTTCCAATTTTCCCGCAGGGCGTCCATCCACCACGTTCCCATGGGTGGTGGAGCCAATGGGAGTGCTCTCCTCATGGGGATGTCGCTGGCAGCCCTCCCTCAGAAACGTCCTCTTATTAGGAAAGGTGTCCAATTCCGAGAGCCAGGGGTCTCCCTGGCTGTCTCTGGCTGGGAGCCACACTCCTCAGCTGTTGCTGCTGGACCCAGGTCCCCAGGAGAGCTGCTCTCAGGAGCTGCCGACGTGAGTGGCAATGGCTGGATTCTGGCAAGCCACTGGGTGAAACAGGCCTTTCCTGCCCACGTCAAGGGGCTGCCGGGCCTTGGGGAGCAAAGGTCCTCCTCTCTGTCCTTGACCCCAGCATCCAGGGCGCTTAGCGTGGCTCCAGCAATGTCAGACATAGGGGAGGTTTTGTTGGATGAAGGGGGCAAAGGAAAGGAGACTGAAGGAGAGTGAGGAGGAGCAGCCCCTCCCATCTCCCACAGTATGCAGCAGCAGAAGTCTGGCCCTGTTCTGCCTGCGCTGGGCCTCTGCTTCTGCCCCCTGAGACTTGGCCCCTCTGTGTCCCAAGGGCAGGGTGAGCCCC
>NW_022900934.1:2637136-2650722 GCF_012274545.1 Fukomys damarensis | reverse complement strand
CCACAGTGGCCTTAGAGCGGACAACGTGGTCCTTCCAACCTTGAGTGGCTCCTGTTTCTCCATTCATTGGTTCCCTTGTGCTCAGTCCCGAGCACGTAGTGAGCACCGACTGCCATGGACAAGAGGGGACTGCCAGGGGCTAAACTCGAAGCCCACTGCTGTACCGGGACACAGATGCGTGGGAACTGCCGGAGCCCAGCCTGTTGTGAGGTCCGGCCAGGTGCCGCGGGAAGAGGGGAGTGGCAGGGGCTGCTGCAGAGACCTGAGGAGGCGCAGAAACAGCCTTGACCCCAAGAATTCCATCGGGGAGGAAAAGGAGCCAGAAAACCAAGGTCAGACTTGCAGAGCGGGACGAAGTGTGGCAGTGACGGTCGGGGTCCTGGAGTGGCTCACAGGGATGCCAGGTCACAGCCCTGGTGCAGGGGGCACTGAGCAGGGAGAGGAGGAGGCCGGCCTCCTCAGGGGGGCAAACGCCCCTCAGAGCCCCCAGCTACCTCCTGAGCTCTGTGTTCCGGAGGTAGCCGCTAACCTAGCTCCAGGACTGGTCTCTCCTGGCAGAGCACAGTGCACGTACAAAGCCGTGGTGAGGCAGTCTGCAGCTCCACAGATCGGGCCAGGCCAGGTCTGCCTCCTGTTCCAGCCTTTACCCCCATCCATGCTCCTGAGCGCACTGGGCCCTGAGCACAATCAGGATGAGGACCACGCAATGTGGGTGCCACCGGCTGCTCCATGTCTGACTTCCAGGCCACTGCTAAGCTCTGTGAAGGAGCGAGCTGCGTCTGATCTGACAGGTGACCCCAGAGTGCTCAGCTGGATGCAATGTGGACATGGGTGTGACACAGCTGCGGCCTGGATACAGCGATGCCATGAACAGGGATCTGACGTGGACCCGGCTACGGAGAGAATTTGCTACGCTGTGCACCAGATGTAATACGGCGATCATGAATATGCAGGCTTTGGTACTGATACAAACAGAGGCCCAGAGACGACCACAGGTAAGACGCTGAGCCAAGTGAGAGACACACATGGATGTAGGTGTGGATCACACGTGGGCACTGACCAGCACAGGCCTGGAACAAGAGAGTCATTGCACACCACACCTGTGCCCACCCAGCCGGGCACCTCGGCCGAGCAGTGCCTATCAGGCCCCATGCACCGAGTGGGTAAATGGGCAGATTGACACTGCTCTGTCAGCTGGTGTTATAATACACGGTGCCCAAAGCCAGAATTCTCCATACCTGCCTAAACCTCAGAACCCCTGGCAATGCCAGCTGAAATGCAGGCCAGGCCTCGGGCCCTGCAGACCCACTGAGGCAGAAGCCCACAGAGCACAGGGGCACAGATCTTGTACCTGAATCTCCAGATGCTCTCAGATGCACTTGCACCAAGGAACTACCCATAATCTGAGTGGCCCACGTCCCCCTACAGTGTGTCCTCAACTTCCTCGTGGGACAAGGAAAAGAAACAGCAGAATGAATAAAAATGAGGGAGGCCAATGGAACAGAAAAGCGTTGCTCCACAGCTCTCCTTCTTCCCCAGCTACAGAGAGGTGGACAGGCCGGGAGCCCTCTGCCCAGTGAGCTACTGGCCTCACCTAGGTGACTGTACGTCCCCTCCAACTGTAGCTGGCTTAAATGCAAAATCATTTAAAAATAGATAGATAGATAGATAGATAGATAGATAGATAGATAGATAGATAGATAGAGATAGATAGACAGGGTCTATTGGTAGCTGTGGGCAGAGCTAATCAAATGCACTGCACATCTCGTGCAATTTCACACAGTTATGAATCTCACAAGGTGCAAATGAAGAGAGATCCAGGAGCTAAGGAGGAGTCCTTCATAAGCCATCAGAGGGCCGAGGGGGTTCTGGTTCCCCCAGGGTCTGTTTAATCCCAGGACACCTGTCCCAGGCCTGGATATTGCCCCCACACTGACGTGAGCACAGGGAAGCCACTGGGCTACATGGAGGCCAAGTGACCCCACCTCAGGAGGCATCTCGCAGCTGAGGTATGAGAGACCCCCCAACCCTGACAGAGCCCCGAAAAAGGATTCTCTCTCCCCGCACCCACACCAGCAGAGTCACGAGGCTGGAGCAGAAGAGTCAGCAGGAATCATGTGAGGCAGCTCACGATGCCCACATTGGGGCTGGCAAGATAAAGGCTCCCAGCTTTGCAGACTGGATGTTTGCTCACAGCTACCGCAGCTGAGCCCCAGAAGCCATAGACCAGCAAACAAGAAGCCTTGTCCCAAATAAACTGTTTGCAAAATGAACTTGGGCGCATTTGCACTGGGGACCGTGGTCTACCAACCCCTTGGAATCCTGGGAAGAAGGTTCTAGAAGAGGCTGAGAGTGTGAGCCACAGAGAAGGTGAGAAGTGGCCTGGGACACCTCCCTCCATGGCTCAGCATGGCTCAATGATGGACTTATGAGACCGGCGCTGAGAGATGAAGGCCACAGCTGCCACCAGCCGTGAAGCGGCCACCAACCAGGGAGGAAAAGATGACACTGCCAGGTGTGTCCAGAGGACAGTTTCAGGGAGTGCCTGGGCAAGTCCCAGCTGCTCTACCCTGAGACCTGGCATCTCTAAAGCCATCTTGAATGTTCCTTCCTTTTGGGGGATGGGGACAGATCACTAGGAATTGAACTCAGGGTCTCGTGTGTGCTAGGCGAATGCTCTACCGCTGAATCACATCCTTAGCCCTTTTTAATTTTTTTTTTTATTGTAAGACAGAATCTCACTAAGTTGCCCAGCTGGCCTTCAACTGTGATCCTCCTGCTTCAGCCTCCCAAGCATTTGTGACTACAGGCACATGCCACCAGGCCTGGATGGATGCCCTTTCATTACAGCTGAGCAAGGCCTTCCCAGAGCCATCAGCATGGCAGCCGGGTGCCCGAAGGCAGGGCAGGAGCCACACACAAAGAAGCCAAGGAGGTGGCAGGCGGACGTTCCTGGGACTTCATGAGGAGAGACTCTGGCGGACAGCGCGAACTGCAGGATGAGGAGGGGAGTTCCGGACAATCACTGGTGGAGCCCAGAGCCAGAGGCCAGCATCCGGCCTTACGTCCCTGGCCCCTCTGCTACATGATTCTCAGCAGTACAGCCTAACAAAACAGCAGTGGCATGTTCACTCTGAGGGATAAAAACCTACCTAGCTACGGATTGTCACGTGCTCTTCCACACACGAGGTGGACTCTCGGGGGACTCGGCTGCTGCACGGCCTATGCACTGAGTCTTAGCAAATGGATTTAGTTTCCAATGCGAGCTGAGAGGAGCTGGGTTCCTGCAGCAGTCTAATCAATGTCCATATGGATTGCTTGTCCAATAAGAGAAGCTAAGTAGGAGATATTTAGGGGACTTGAATAGTCAGAAACCTAAAGTAAAAATGATTTCACTGCAGACACATTGGTGGATGTGGTAGGCATATAATTAGGAATGAAATGTACAGTCATTATGTTGACTAGTGAGAGTCCACGTTGGTCCTCTTCTCCAGGCAAGCCCAGCGAGTTCTCTTCTATCCCTGCCAGCACCTCAGAATTCTTCATTTGCACCCACTTGGCGGATGAAATGCTAGACATTTCTGGTTGGAATGGAGTGTGCCTGCCAGCGAAGCCCAACAGGTAAGCGTGCTCTGCAACAGGTGTTTGCCACTGGCCCCCTGAGCTCAGTGAGTCCCTTGTCAGAGGCAGGGCTTGGAGCGTGTGGACCAACCAAGACCAGTCCCTGTTATGAGCCATGTCCCAGGGCACCTGCCCTTCCCCCCACACCCCACTCCCACCGTGACGAGCTGGTCTCCCCCCCCCAACACTCCATGGCTCACACCTTTACTTCTCAGCCTGGGCTCCTCTCCACTGTCTCTTTGCTGGTCTCACTTCCGGTCATCTCTCTATACCCAGCCCAACCCCACCTTTCCCGAGGAGATCCTGTAACCCCCACAGAACACAGACTCAGGCAGGATTTCTTCTTAGTCATTTTCAATACTTGGTGTCAGAGCCCCCAGCCTCCATAGATCTTGAATTTTCCCAATCAGATAGAAGCCTTGGTGAGCAGAGGCAGGGATGAAATTTCATATTTCTTTAACAAGTGTTTATTAAGTAACTGACATTGACATCAGCTGTTCATTATTTGTAACAAATAATACAAAATCAGCTGGTACCACTCCAGCTCTATCGCCTGGCACGTAGATGACAATGGTCAGCTGCTGCTTTCCTACTTTAAATGTACAGTGGAGGGTCAAGCCAGAAGGGGTCTCCAGGGGCTCTTGGTTTGGGGATGAATCTGCCACACTGTGGCAGTGAAGCTGAACTGTCAGCTTAAGTGGCCGGGATTCATGGGGGGATTAGTAAGCACACTGGGGGGGGGCTGTGCCGCGCCCTGGCTCCCGCCTCTCGGTGCCCTTCTGCCCTACATTTCCAGGGATCATGCATTAGCATCCACGCTCCACCAGGACCTGCCCATCTTGCAGCCAGCTGGCTACAGGCTTCTGAAACCATGAACCAAATTTAGCCACCCTCCTTCAGGTCAAGGGTGCTGGGCATTTTGTTCCACAGTGGTAAAGTGACCGACACACACCACTGCCGTTGTCCTACAGAGCTGGACCAGCTCCTGGTCTGGAATTCTGGGAAAGTACTATATGCCCCATGGGAGTCCACGTTTCCACCTGTATTCCCATCCGTCTTCTCAGGCTTTGTAATTTGCCTTGAATGCACTCTGTCCTTCACTTAGTAAAACTTTAGGGGCCACTTCAATCCCTTGGATGGACAAATGCCAGCAAAACATACCTTGAGTGGACACTTCACCTAAGAACGTCTAGAAATACAAGGTGAGTGCACAGAGGAGTTCAACACCAACAGCCACTGAGGAAAGACATGTCCATAGCACAGCGAGAAACCACAACACCTGTTAGAATAAGTAAATTTAAAACAAAAGAAAAACCAAGCAAACAGAGCCAGGTGTGGTGGTGCACTCCTGTAATCCCAGAATGCAGGAGGCTGAGGCAGGAGGCTGCAGTGAGTTTGAGCCCAGCCTGGGCTGCACAGTTGGTTCCAAGACAGCCTCATCTACCAAGCAAGACCCTGTCTCAAAAACAATCCAACAAGCAAGCGAGCAAAAGCAGGTCTGGCGACTCCAAATGCTGGAGAGAAGAAAGCACAACAGGGACACCTACCACCTGGGGTCAATGGCTGGCTGCAAAGCTGTGGGAATTCCTCTTAAAGTCAAATTTACCATTCAACCGGCAATCCCATCCCAGGCTCACCAGAGTAAAAGTGAAAATAATGTTTACACAAACACCCACATGCAAACACGTGTGATAAAATGAGAAACAACCCGTATGTCTCCTAACTGAGGAATGGATGGAAAAATTTTTACAACAAAATATAGCAATAAAAGGGTAAAAGGTTTGATTCCTCGTGGATGAATCTGGAACACACTGAAAAAGCCAGACTCAAAATACTGCACACAATACGATTCGGTTTAGCTGATATTCTGGAAGATACAGACAGGAAACAGATCCGTGGCTGCCAGGAGCGAAGTGGACTGGGGGGTGTTCTATATGTTCACGGTTACATGACTGCATGCATTTGTCAAAACTTACAGAGCTGCATACTAAAAAGATTGAATTTTACTGTATCTAAATTGTATCTCTTAAAAGTGGTTATTTCAGAGCCAGCAGCAGGTCTGATTTCAGTGGAGATTTGGAATGCCACCATCCAGACTTCCCAGAGCAGCTCCAGGCAGGGTCTGAGCCAATCCAGAGACCACGCAGCTGCCTGTTCCCCTGACCCAGCTCTGTCGTCTCACCTAGGAAACTCCCAGGAGGCAGACACAGAAGGTCCCCTGAAACCTCCCTCTTGGGTGCAGTCATTTTCATCAGCAAAACCACTTCCTGTCTGTCTGTCCCTGTATCCATCTGCCAAGCTGTCCAGCAGACGCTGGCCCTCCCCGGATGAGGTCCTGCCTGCATGGACAGTGGACAGCCATCAGATTCCAGTCTAAGGGGGAATCTGGGCCTGGGCTTGTCCCCCATCCTCCTACACTTGGTTCTTCCTGTTGGGACTGAGATAGCATCACCCAATATAGCACTTTCCCTGGAAATCAGCACACAGGTATGTTTCCCTGTAGAATAGGGCAGGCTTACAATTAAAATGAATGCCAAGCACAAAACAAAAAAGCCAAATAAGCACGGTGCCTTAGAACATGTTAGTTTAGGGTTTTGTTTGTCTGATTTTTAAGAATTTCTTTCCCTTCCGTAAAGGACAGCTTTGTCTTTAAAGTAACTGGCTGATATAACTGAGCTACTATTTTCTGGGCAACACATGGAACTATTCCTACCTGGGGAGGGGGGAGGCATATCCATGGCAACGAGACACAGAGGTCTTCAGCACCTCGCTATCCGATGGGACCAATGAGGAATGATCACGTGGCTTGCTGGTAAGAGTCTAACGAGAGCTGGTAGCTGACTCCAGAGGTCCACCTCCTTGAGCTGGCTCAAGTGCAGCAGAGAGGCTGTGACTCAGGCTTTGGGTGGATAGCCTGGACGCGACCCTTGACTCTTGGTGTGTAGTGTGAGATGCTGGGTAAGTTCTTAACTCGAGTTAAATGTAGATCTTAGCATCCATCCTGGAATGGGGTGAAATGATTCCCTGATACAAATCCAATATTCTCCATCCTGCCAGGCCTGTGGAGAGAACTGAGTCCTCGCTAAAGTCCATATCAACTCAGTGTTCATGGGTCCATTCATCTACTGGGCCCTCAGGCTGGGCTGGGGGACCCAGCACCCCTGCCTGTGCCAACACATGGGGCTCTTTGGCCACCCCAGCCAGGTGAGTCAGGGACCCTCGTGGTGGCGTCTTGGCAGTGGCCTGCTGGGTGTGCTCAGATAGCATCTATGGCAGACCTCTGCCACTGGGCAGCAACCTCAGTGGCTCCTGGGATTCCCTCTCCTCACTGGAAAAGGGTGTGGAATGGTCATGATGCGTCCCAAAGAGCGGGTTAACCCTGGAGAAGAGACAGAGACCCAACACAGCCAGGACCTTGGAATTATTCGACTATCTATGTTAAATATGTGAGTGGCTTTGGCTTACCCAAAGTGCTCCACTTTAACGGGCTATGGAGGCCAGGTCCCACGCAGGACAGACAATAACAGATGACTTGCAGGGAGGCCTAGGTACCAAGCTTGCAGGAGTTGCACCCCAAGACCCCAAGGGTCTGTTCATGTAAACAGCTGGTTTCCATCCTGACTCCTCTTCCACAGCCTGGGTCTCCCTCCCCTTGCTCACTGGCCTCCTTTCTGTCCCTCCAAGCCACTATGGCCTCGCTGGGCCTGGCTCTTGCCCTGCTGGTTCCTCCCCCAGAAGAGCTCCTCTTTGGCCCCTTCCAGGCTGATTCAGGCCACAATTTGGGTCTTGGCCCTGCGATGCTGTGATGCCACACTGTATCACAGGGATTTGGCCCCTAGCCAGTCCCTGAAATCACTCTGTTTAGGGTTTACTTGTATATTCTGTCTGTTTCCTCTAGGTACAGTGAAAGCAGGATTTCATCAATTGAGTTCCTCACTGGATCTTCTGAGCTCAGATTAGCAAGAACAGATGTTGGGTAGAAAGTAGAGAGGAATAAAAGGAGTGAAGGGAGTTGGGAGGAAGAAAGGAA
Source organism: Fukomys damarensis (assembly GCF_012274545.1). Classification (NCBI taxonomy): domain Eukaryota; kingdom Metazoa; phylum Chordata; class Mammalia; order Rodentia; family Bathyergidae; genus Fukomys; species Fukomys damarensis. The sequence goes on along the minus strand of NW_022900934.1, from coordinate 2,643,071 downwards.
GGAGAGAGGGAAGGAAAGATGCGTGCATAATGGGCTAGGTGTGCAGGTGGATATACAGGAGGGTGTGCGAGTAGACGGACGGACAGTGTGTGGGGGTGGACGGTGGAGGGACAGATGGGGAACACGTGTATGAGTGACGTACGCATCCGGACGTGTAGATGAACAGAGGCACTGGGTGGGTGGGTGACGGATGGGTGGACGATGGCAGGGTGGTGGGTGGATCACAGATGAACGGGTGGACGAGCTAATGGGTAGACTAAGGGCTGGACTGAAGCTTCTGTCAGCTAGTAGCAGGCAGATGCTGCTGACCCAGAACTTTTCTGTCCAGGTAAAAACTGCACGAAGCTCTTGTGCCTATGTCAGTCACCGCAGTGAGTCAGGTAAAGCACTTTGTGAGAGAAAGGTCATCCTCGCCTTCCCGAGCAAAGGCCCCTTCCCACCTCCCACTGCTCAGGCCCTGGCAGCTGAGCAGGGAGAGCAGCCCCAGGGCACCTTGGTTATTTCTAATGCCTGCTCTCTCCCGCCTGTGCTCGCTGAGCTTTTATCTTCGTAATTACACTGGGACATATTTCTCATTACAGACACCAGGAGAAACCATAAGCGAGCAGGCATCTGGTTAAGCAAGAAAGAGCAAAGTAGAGATTGACCTAGTTTGGATAAAATGGGATCTCACCCGAACCTTTCCCAGATGGAAACCTCACGACGCTGGAGCTCGCCGTGGCTTGCACACACGTATTGTTTCCTTTCCTTCTTTTTTATGACAGTGATTTTTACAATTTTATTCTTTCCAAATTGAGTAGAATTACAAAGGGTGAAAATAACTGGGAAAATCTGAATGCTCAGCACGAACGAAACCCCGGGCACTCGGCATGCTTGGGAGCCGGCCTGGTAGTGCAGGTTTGCAGCTTGAGAAGAGCGGAGATTTCTGCCTGCACCTGAGGCCCGGAGCAGCCGGAGGAGGCCAGCAAGCACGCACCCGCTGGCTTCTGGAGGCTCCAGGTGGGGCATCTGTCCGGACCCCCGGATGGAAGCCAGAGGCCAGGATGCTGAGACACTCCACGCACCGGCCGGAAGCACTGGCAGGAGGGGCCAGGCTGGGCACATGGCTCGGGGAAGAGGTGCAGCGTGAAGAGCTCCGTGTGGCTTCGGAGGACGGAACTCCGGCTCCCTGATACAAAGTTCAGATGGGTTCGCACTGAGCAGTGGAGCTCAAACCAAATCAGAGCCCACCTGGCCCTGGGCAGCGTGGCCCCGGCTTTTGTCCTCGACCTTGTCCCCTGCCACTCTGCTCTGCTCCGTGCGCCCGGTGACTCTCGCGAGCTCCCCTCCCTTGCGTGAGCCGCTGCCGGATCCTGTCCACGCGTCCCCTACGCAGAGCTGTCTTCCGGTCACCGCTCCTGCCCGAGTCACTCCCTGGCAAGAATCCCCAGGCTGGTTTGACTCTGTCTTCTCACTCTCTGAAAGGAATGGTGCGTTTGTGGGTCGTATCGCCGCACCTCCGGAGGATGGCCGAGGACGGAGGCAGCCTCTCCCGTCTGCCTCGGGGGGGGAATCGCTGAGCGTGATGGAGACAGGATGATTAGGCTTGGCCACAGCCGCCACCAGGGAATCAAGGGGCTGGCAGCGTCCCCTTCGTGCAAGCGGGAGCAAGTCTCTGTCTGCGTGTTGGGGAGAAGAGCCGCCTGTGGCTCTGAGGGCCTCTGCAGCGGGATGCTCATCTCAATCGCAGGTTTTGTCTTTGAAAATCCTGAGATTTCTGGCACTTTTGTTATTATTTGATGTATCAAACAATGATCAATACATCTCTTTAGGGTGGTTTTAGCCATGACTATATTTTAACCTATTTTCTCTCAAGGTGCATTTGCTCTAGACTGAAAATCTATAGCGTTTCTAAATTCAGACATCCCGGGCTCACATTTGGATTCTGCAGAGCCTAATTGAACAGGAACACGTCGGAGATCGCTGACTCTCGTGGGGAGCAATGCTCTCCAGGGTGGGCCTGGCCACATGAGACTTCTCCCCCACTCTGATCCTGTGACTCAGGCAGGAAAATGCTTATTTAGTCGGCAAGCACTTAAAATGCTACCTTCAAAGTAAGACAAATACAGACTTGTTGGCTAAACTCCCTGAAATGTTTAAGGAAAGGAGCCCATATTCATGAAATGTCACAATAAGATGGGCCATTTTTATGCCTAATTCACCATTCCCAGTCCCATGCAGCTAGGAATTACCAGATCCTAGCCTTCCCCCTGCCCCAGTAGGTTTTCTCAGGAGTCTATAGGAGGGAAGTCTGTTCTCAAATAAAATGACAAATCCTTCTCCTACCTGGAATGCAGATACGACGTTCAGAGGCCAGCAGCCTCCTTTGCACCTGTTCCTCCATAAGCAGAGCTGGGCACCGGGAAGGAGACGCAAACCCACCCTACATTCGCCCCCAGCCCCTCGTGGGTCCGGCCATCAGCCCAAGTCTGTCCAACTTGGGCTTGAGAGAAGCAAACCCTGAACTTGACTGGATGCTGTGGAGGGCTGGCCTCTTGCTGCAGTGGAGTCAGCCCTAGATGGAAGCCTCCTTGTCACTTTGTCCTGTGTGCCAGCGCCGGCCGCTACGTCGGTGTTCAGGACAAGTGACAGGCTGCCTCTCTGGAAGTCCGGCTGGGACAGAGTTCAGAGAGAGTCTTGGCTTTGGGGACAGCACCAGTGAAGACCCAACCCCTCACCCCCATCCTTGTGCTGAACCAACCCCTGCGCCCCTGTGCACAGATGGGCTGCGTCTCTGTTCCCGGCCAAAGGCGGAAACTTCAAACTCCAGCTCTCCTTCCAGAACAGATCAGCTACACAACTGTCCCAACCGGGCTGTGACCGTCAAGTGTGAGCTGCCCGTCTCTGCGGTCGGCAGTGAGGGTTCTGCCACCCTCTGTGTGCAGAGCTTGAGATGTGGAGTTAACACAGCAGGGCACACGGGCTGCCCCTCCTGCACCAGGCCGCGAGGTGCACCAGCGATGTGCTTGGCGCCTGTGTGACCTAGGCCCCTGCCTCCCCCATGGCGATGGTCTCCTCCACATGTCTCTCCCGTCCTACCTGCAGATTTGCTTTCCGTTTGACAGACAAAGCAAACACAAGGGAAACCTGGAAGCCTAACATCTCTGAGCTGTGTGGGCTGTCAGAGGTCATTGGTCCAATTTCCATATGTGGTTTTCAGTGAGTGTCGTCTGAAAGAGGCAAAGTAATATTCCTGAATCCACGGCCACAAGCCTGGCACCTGGCCAGACGTGACTCCTGCTCTGGTGTTCTTTGGGCGTGCACAGGACAGCCTGCATGGGCCACACCCTGATGCAAGAGTGGTCAGCCGTGCACACATGTGCCCAGACCCACACACACACACGCACGCACATGCACATCTCTCCACAGCCCTGGTCAGCCCAGGCTGTGAGTTTTGCTTTTTCATATCACCCTACAGTTAAAGCGACAGCCCCAAATGAAAATGAATCAGAAGCCCGACCATAGATGTGCTCAGCCATGCACAAAATCCCAGGTCCTGCAAGAGCTGCCTGTCCACCTGCTCTCTCCAGGGAGCATCCAGCCGCTCTGCACAGCCACATATGCAAAAGCTCCTTTGTTCTGCTCCCCGCAGCTGCAGTGAGGGTGACGCAGGGGCCAGTGACCACAGACCATGCAGGCTGGTGCCTTTCTACTCGAGTTCTCCATGAGCCGGACCGCTGCAGGTTCCCATATGGGTGACGTCAGGCCGCACTTGTCCAGTGTCATCCCCTAGGCCCATCCACACAGGGATGAGTGGAGGGAGGAGGGGAATTGCAGTGCTGTGGGCACCAGGTTTCGGTTCAGCCAAATGCGCGAGCTCTCGGGACCCCACTGAGGACCACAGTGCCTGCATTTCTCCATCTCACATTGTAAATTCAGGATATGCTGAGGGGAAAGGGCTCACATTCTTCCCACAGACAAAACAAAACCAAGCAAAACAAAGCAACCTACCCCAAAGTACTCAAGGAACATCTTGGAGATAATACATTGTGACGTCAGAAGTATCTTGCATGTATATATACAGGATATTCTGGTTTATCAAAATATTACATCAGAGACCAGCCTGGGCTACATAGTGAGTTCCAGGTCAGTCTCAACTACATAGTGAGACCCTGTCTCAAAAAACATATATATCACATCAAATGTGAGCAACTGTGTGTAATGCACCAGTTATATTACAGTTAAAAAATAGACTTTTTCCTGTAGGGAGGGGAGCAGAGTGTCTTTATTCTGATAATATGTACTTTTATGTCCAAGGGGTGATGGAAAGATGAGATAAATGCTTCAATTTTTTAAAAAGGTATTATAGTAAAAGACATGTTGCCAAGAATGATGATATGTGTATCTAAGGGGAAACTAATGGCAATGTGCCTTTTACTGTACTAAATTTTTAAATTTCAACATTTAACATGTTTTATGATTACCCCTCATCGATCAGACATTTATGGCAATTTCTATCAAATAACAACACGACAGTGCGTCCTCGTCCACCTCATCCCCCCGATCCGGCACTCCTCATCTTCAGGTTCCTCCTCCAAGTCTACATGGCCACAAGAGGCCAGCTTTTTTAAGTGATTTGAAACCTTAAGGGCTCCACACAGCAAAACAATGGCAGAAGAGGACTCCTTTCCAGAGCTGCTTCAGGCAGGAATGCAGGCGAATTTGAAGCCGGAAGTGGGAGAGGGAGGGTTCTGAGGGAGGTGAATGGCAACCTGGCTTAACTAATAATTCTTTTAAATTTAAACACTCACCATATTTTTGATCCTACCTCTCCCACAGTAAAACCCTACTCTCGCGGCAATCCGGGTCAACATACTTTTAACAAAGACGCACTTTGGTGAAGCCAGGTGCCAGATGCCAAGACCCTCTTTGCCCCACAAGGACCTCAGAGAAACTGCAGAAGAAATGATAACGGCGACATGAATGTAAGTGTGCTGTGAGTGATTGTGTGTGTGTGTGTGTGTGTGTGTGTAAAATAAATACAAAATTAAATGAAAAGAGACATACGAAGGCGTACAACTGTGTACACCGTGTGCACAAGTGATTCACACAACCACCCAGGAACCTTAAGGCCGGACACTGTGGACAGCCCCATAACCGCCTCCTCTACAGACAGAGAAACTGAGCCTTTGAAAGGCTGAATAACTTCACCAGCAAACCAGAGCCCACAAGTCCCACTCCAGAGCCAGAAATGCTAATCCCCTCATTGTGTGGAAGACAGACAGGTAAAATGGATCCGGGCAGAACGGAAACTCTGGTGGAGAAGGTGCAAAGAGTTCCCACAGGACTGAGGGAGGATAGCTGCGCTTGCGTCTGTGTGGGGGAGGCGGCCGGGGTCGTGTCTCTCACCGGATGTGGAGTTTGCAAATGGAAGCAAAATTTTACCAGTGCTTTTCTTTGAGAATGAAACCGTTTGCAATGGGAAGCATTTGTGAAAGGCTGGCTTCTTGCATCCCACTGCTTGTGCTACTGCATTGCGTGGTTTTTGTTTTTTTGGTGCATCAGTCATTGAAGAAGGGAGATGGAGTTTGATAGTTTTTTTTCAGATCACTGTGGACATTTTTTGGATACTGCACCAAACTCAGTGAGGGGGGTTTTCTTAAAGATCAGATGAATACAAGTCTGAAGCTGCCTCAATCTTCCTTCCATAATATTAAGTTAAAAGCTACTACCCTCTCTTAAACTTTAAGTGGGGCTTGTACCCGTGAATGATTTAGCAGTGTTATTCTGGCCATTGGGAGACAAAAGTCCTCTGTGTTATGTAGACTTTCTATTGAACAGTATCAAAAAAACCATCTAGGGCCAGGGATTTAGCTCAGCGGTGCTGCTGCCTGCCTAGTGAGCACAAGGTCCCAAGTTTGATCCCCAGCACCACAAAAAAAAAAAAAAAAAAAAC
>NW_022900934.1:2570526-2637084 GCF_012274545.1 Fukomys damarensis | reverse complement strand
AAAAAAAAAAAAAAAAAGACCATCCTTGCCCTGCCAGGTCTCATGAGGTGAACTGCCAGCCTGGCTGCCAAGCCCAGGAGAGTAGACACGCATCTTCCAAATTCTAATTTGCACTTGGAGAGTCAATTTTTATCATTGGCAACAAATACTGTCAGTGGTTTTCTTTGAAGTGACAGCCTCACTTCGTTCATATTCTTAAATAAACTTTTTAGTTTTACAGAGTTAACGGAGACATTCAGAAGGCAAAGTCCCGCACCACCTACACACAATTTCCGCTGCTGTTGACGTCTTCCATCAAAGTGGGGCAGCTCCTCGCCGTCGGATACCGCTGGACCCAGTGTTGGACAGTGGGGCCAACAGAAGTCCCTGCTTCACTGACTTCCCTTCCGCCAGGACCCCGTGCTACATTTACTCTGCCTCCTGCGCCTCTCCGTGGTGACAGATTCTCAGACTTCCCTTGGTTTGGGTGCCTTTGACAGAGCTGGGAAGCCCTGCTCAGCTATCTTGCAGAATGCTCTTCCTTGGGGCTTTGTTTGAATTTCATTCTAGTGAAGAGGCTGGAGTTTGGGGTTTGAGGGGGAAGATCGGGAGGCAGAGGGCCATCCTCATCTTACCCAGAGGACAGAACATCAGCTCTTGGTGTGAACCCTGACTGCCTGGCTCAGGGAAACTTGGTCCGCTTTTCCCACTGTGAAGCGCTCCTGCCACGGAGGGAGCTGCAGAGCAGGAAGCTACGCCCCACCAGGGTCTACATCTAGAACATCCCCAAAAAGTCTCATGTGCGTGGAAGGTGACTGGATCTTTGGGCAGCTGCAGTCCTCAGTGGATTCACCTGTCGCTGAGTGCAGTAGCTGAATATGCCCTTGGGAGGTGGGAACTGGCTGGAGGTGGATCTCGCCCTCCTTCCTGGCCTCTCCTTCTTTAAATTGCAGGTGTTGAGAACGTGGCTAGTGCAGCCCTCTGTTGGACAGAATGTTTCTAACAGAAGGCTCAGAGGTCAAGATTACTGAAACAAACTCAACGAGCACAAGTAGATGATGAAATGGCATTGGCATTGTATTATTTTCCTGAGGCGCTGAGAAATGAAGAATTCAATGGCTGCTCACACATCAGGGCCATGGCCTTGACCGCTATTGATTCTGCATCCTGGGCACAAGTGTAAGCCGGGCAACAAAGCAGACAGTGCCTCAGCATGCCTGTGACAGTGGCTGTAATGCTGTGGGCCCTCAAAGGGGACTAGGGGCCCATGGAGTACACTCCGGAATGACGCTTTCAGGGGCTAAATTTAGCTTCCTCCATCATTTCGTCCTTAAGTCCCCAACTCTCCCAGGGAGAATCCAGATGGCCCAAATGGGGCCGGCTCGCTCCTCTCAGGATCCGCACCGACTCTCCACCTGCCTCTGTCCCACCTGTCCCCGTGCCCCATGCCCGCTAGCTAATGGGTAGGAACCAGAAGATTCACACAAACATCTCCAACACTGCCCACCCCAGGTCCAAGTCAGAAACGTCACTCTCACCTTCCCCGGGTTCGTATGGTTGTCATTGTTCCCAGGTTGTGCAGCTGTGTCTATCTTCTTTCTTGCTAATTTACAGGACACTGTTAAGCATGCTCATATGCCAGTCCCTGGACTAGTTACCCCAGTATGCTCTTTGTTAGAACACAGAAGTCTCGCCAGCCTTTCCAGGCAAACAAACATTAACCCTTTCCCCCCTGAGTCTCAAAAATGTTATTTTAAGCCAGAGCTAAATGATTCGCATTTATAAGCCTACTTATTAATTACATTACTTCTAATTAAGGAAGTTTCCAAGGTCACTTTTCCAACTGAAGTTTCTAGGCAGTTTGCCCAAGTGAGGACTTCATTAAGAACCAAGGCAGAAATGAAAAGAGTGCAGAGAACTCAGGGGGCAGCAGGATTGCCGGGGGAGCTGGGAAGCTGAGATTTCTTAATTTACTCTCTCAGCCTGACTCTCTTCTACCTTCGCGGGTTCTGGTTATCGTGCCTGGAAAGGGGCCAGATCAGGCGGAGTCTCCAATCATCTCTGTCTCTGAACACAGGTGCTTCCAGAGGATGGGGAGGCTCCCAGGAGGAAGGGCTGCTTGGTTAAAGAACAAAGGTTTGGTTGTGATTCTTTCTGTCAGTATAGACTCAACTGCAGGAGACAAACTCTCCAGCAAAGAGTGCATCAGGCAGGGAAGGCATCATCACCTTCCAGAACAAGGGGTTTGGAGACAGAGAGTCTCAGATGTGACTCAGTGGCCCATTGAGGGCCCAGTCTGTCCATCTGCTGTCGTCCACATGTTGCTGGTTGGTGCTGGGGCCAGCAGCCTAGTGTCTGCACAGCCTCGAGAGTCTGACCCTCCACACCCTTACTTGAGCCGGAAGGCAGGAAGGAGCAGCTTCTTGGCCCCTGTTTTAATCAGGCTCCTTTTGCACCTTACCCACAGTATCTCTGCCATGGTCAGCGACCAGAATGCTCACCTGCCCACCACTGACCCAGCCTAGGACAGGTGGAGTGATAGCGGGATGGCAATGGTGGGTGAGGCCAGGCCATCTTCCCTCAGGGCAGAGTCACCCGAGCAGACAGCCACACAGGGACAGTGTGAACTGAGGTCCCATTGAGTTCTGCTTGGGATCGAGGGTCATCCACACTTCCTGTGAGCAATCATCACTTTCAGCCCACTCAGCAGATGCAGCATCTCAGAGAAGCCCAGGGGCCTTCAGGACCAAATGTAGCCCCTCCTGCAGCCAAGAGCTATGCCCCCAGCTTTCTCCCCTTCTAACTGAGGAGGAAGAACTGTGTTATGGAGGAAAGTAAGATTCAGCTTCTTGCACGTAGGGTGGAGGGCCCTCACGTGATTCCATTCTCTCCTTCACGCTCCATTACTGCCACCACCCAGCATGTCGCAAAGATGGGACAGGGGGCTCCTCTTCCTCAGGGTAATGCAAACAGGTCTGCAGATACAGAGGCACTGAGCACTCTGGAGGGAAATGCACTCCACCGGAAAGTGGTGGAGAACCTATCACTCCCGGAGCCTACAGGGTGAGGGAGTTCACAGCAGGTGGGGGCATGGATTCCAGGGCAGGGAACTGCCCTTTGCCTAGAGGTGGCAATCTTTGAACAATACTAGTATGAAATAAAATCTCCCCACAAAAGAGCTTCACTTGGAAACCACAGACTCTGAGCAGCTGCATACGAATGCTGAGGTCCATCAAATCCACGTCACTCTCCAGGCAGCCAGAGCCTGACGCTGGAGACAAGTTCTGCTCACTTAATTCTCCAAGATAGCAGTGGCTTAGCATTTTAGTGATCTGTGCCTAGGAAGGGTGGAGAAGGGAGAGCTGATTTTCTTGCTTCACCTCCTGCGCCTCCAGAGTCACTCTGGAGACCAGGAGCTCCGGTGACTGGCTGGAGACTGAATCTTTCTGAGCTCTTCATAAGGCAGAAGCAGGGGGACAGAAGGAGCCAAGGTGCTTCATATTTGTTGTTTTCTTCCACCTCATACATTTTTCTTATCACACTTCATATTTCGCTGCAGTGGAAAGTAACTTGATGACTCCTGGTTCCCTTGACACCACCTTGCTCTGCGTGCAGCCTGCTTTGGTCTTGGATCTGAGCAGAAGGTTTGGGACTTTCTTGTTTTGCACTTTGGCTGTCCCACTGCGGTGTCCTAAATCTGCTCTGGAAGCATCCAAGCTCCTGATTGCAAGCAAAATGACCATCTGCCGACAAGGTGTAGCTACTGGAAGGCAGCTTATTTCTCCCCTCTCTGCTGGATCCCATTCCCAGGCACCAAATCCTTACAATGCTATCCTCACTATGCAAGTCACTGCTCACACACCTGCCATGAACAGGATATGCCTGAGGGTACTTCACCTGTGGCCCAGGATTCCCTGTGCTCTCTGGAGCAAGCACAAGGCTGAAGACCCCTGTCATCCATCTGGTGAAGCCCCCTGCCTGGCCCTGGAGAGGGGCGGGACCTCTAAGTTCCCCCAGCTGGAAGATCATGGACAGATGACAGATGTCCCCTGGTCACATGCGTCACCCAGCCTGTGTCTGAGTGGAGTGCACCTGGAGAGTCCTCGCTGGCCTTGAAGCTGCTGTGTCCTGGGAGGGTCCAAGACAGGCTGCCCTTCCAGGATCCCAGCACAGCTTCCAGCCAACAGACTTCAAGAAAACAGAGGCCCGAGTCCTACAGCTGCAAGAAACGGAATCTCACCAACTGGCACAGGAGCAGGAAGGGGGCCTGGCCCTGAAGAGGAGCACAGCCAATTGATAGCTTGGGCACAGCCTGAGGAGACCCGGGCAGCAGCCCCTGCTGAGCTGTGACTGTCTCTCACCTACAGTGATACCTGCCGGCTGTTTTAAGCTGCCACACCATGGCCTGCCATCATCTGTGGGTCGACATAGATAATCAATGTGCGCTCTCGGTAGCCGCTGGAGCTGAGCAGAATCTAGGCACTGATCCTCTGAATGTGGTCCTCAGACCAGCAGGACCAGCCTCTGAAACGCAAGTTCTCAGCTGCATCCCCGATCGATCGAACTTCAGAATCAGAACTGGAGGCCTGAGGCCCAGCTAATCATATTTAGGTAACCCGTCTGGGCAGCCCGGGCAGCCTGGGAGGGCTGCGGGGCCAAATGGTGGGAGCCAGCCGCAGAGGCTCTTAGGCACAGCCCAGGGCGTGCATGCATTCTACTACAGGACAAAGACAGGGAGCAGCTGGCTCTGGGTTGGCCTGGACTCAGGTGCTCGGTTCCACTCGTGGACAGATTTGGCGGCCAGACTCCGTGAGCAGGGACCAGGGCTGTGAGGACAGTGAGAGGACAGAGGGACGGCATATCGCCAACAGAGGCCGGGAAGAGAAGAGCGCGTCAGCAGGAAGAAGCAGAAATCACCCTCTCCCGTGCAGGGGCCCAAGCCGCCCGAGGGGCTGCCTGGCATCTCACACTCGGCCACCACAGCCGTGCTCGGGATTGAGCCGTCCCCAAGCGGGTCTGAGCAGGCGGCGAGGTGTGGCCATGCCAGGGGACAGTGGTTGCACTGTGCTCCCACCTTCTGTGTACAGAGGCAGCTGCCCTTCTCGCTGGACCCGACTGCAGGGCTCTAGGGGCCTGGAGGCTCCAGGAACTTGCTTCTCTCAGGGGTACCGGCTGCCCTCGGCCCTCTGCCAGGCATGTAGACCTGGCACCTGCCCACTCCCCTCTCTCTGAGATCACCTCAGATCCCTAGCGAAGCCCGAGATTTTCATAGTGAGAAGCTCGAGGGGCGAGGTCTCCCAAGCAAAGCAGCTGCTGCCATCTCACCTTCCAGCGCAAGGGCTGAAGCCAATTAGACCTGGAGCCGGCAAACCGAGACAACAGCAGATTCCGTGTGACTTCCAAGGCGCTCACGTGAAGCTAGAGGACGCACTTCCCTCGCAAGGTCTCCGGTTCCCCACAGATACGATCATGTTTGGAAAGCCAGGAGTAAGAAGATTTTCTGCAGTTCTATCCCAGAAGTCACCAGCGACTCAGAAAAGAAAAAGACGCATTCAAGATAAAACAAGGAGCTGGCAATATTTTTAGACTCCGTGCAGTGCTGGAGAACTGAGAAAAGCAGAGTGTGGCATGGAATCCAGGAGCAAGGGAAGCAGGGCTTCTTCTCCACGGAGCATGCTCTAAAACATCAGGAATTGCGTGGAATCACGCTTACTCATGAGAGCCACATGCCAAATTCCCACCAGAGAAGTGAGCACATACCTAGCATATATTCTTACGTCTGTGCTTTTCTGGAAAAGCCAGAATCCATTTTACCCTTTTGGGTTTTCCTGCCAATATGTTGAGAACATAAACAATGTCTACCTAGTTCCAGTTGAGTATTCTCAGAAGAGAAAGGAAATTACCCTCTGTTGGCGAACCCTTTGCTAAGGAGACATTTATTTCAGAATTAAAATGTACCCGCCGTATTTTCATGGCTAAGCAGTACACACAGATTCCTAAGTACTATTTACACTGTGGAAAATAGAGCACATGATTTCCAGGCAGGCTATGGTCTGCGTGGACACGCGGGAGGTTTGCTGTTGTAGTTCCTACATGTTGGGAAATCCCGTAAGAGAAGCGGTGGCTCTTAATCCAGGTTCAAAACACACTCGCACAATAGAGCCAAGTGGTTATACTTTTTTTCTTTCACGATTCTGATTTTACACATCTGCAGCATCTCCAGAGGACTTTTGAAAGCCACATCCCATTTGAAAGCAACATTTACTAAACGCTCACTCGGCCCCTGTGTCCTGCCCGGTGGTTAATTATCAGCAGAGGAAACCTGGACGAAACCCTCATCAACTTCCCCCGGCTTCCCATGAAGGGATTAGAAAGCACGGTGATGGCACCAGCGCCTCTTGTTGCCGCGTTAGCTGAGAAACTGCTCTTCAGAGCAGGGAGATGGGGCCGGCACACACACCTTACTGAAAGGCTAACCTGAGGGCTCTGAGTTTCTCCAACGCTGTACTGGCTCTTGCCGATGTGGAGGTGCTATGCAGGGTCTCGCTTGATCTCCCCGAGAAAGGAGCACAAGTGCTGTACGAGCGCAGACAGGTGACACCAGCGCCTGCTCCACTGTCTTGCTGCTTCCCTCTGTCGGAGGCTTTCTCACCCCACAGCTGTCACCTCGCCCCCAAGCCATTTACGAGGCAAGATGCTCACCCTGAGGCAGCCACAAGCCTTCTGTCACCTGCCGTTTCTCTGCATTAAACATGAAAGCGCCCCATTGGAGGCTGCTTGACCGAGTGTGGGTTCAAGAATGAGACGGGGGCTTCCTGCGCCTCCGGAACTGACTGGCTGAGCCTCCTCCAGCATCTCTTGAGCCATCTGCTCAGCTTTCCTGGAAGTAGGCATGAAGACTGACAGCGTGGCCCGAGGAAGGCATGGCTACCAATCACTGCGCTGCAGAGCGGCACTTTTCAGGGTGGCCACTTGGCCGTATGTGAAATGGAGGAGGCTTTGGTCTGACATTCTAAATCTGAACATCCTGACGGTCTTTATTTTGTAGAAGATTTGTTGGAACACCAGCTGCCGATTAACTGCTTTGATTGTGGTGACTGAAGCTGAATTCAAATCAGCTTAGGTGTAATGGAGAAGCCTCAGCTCATACAGCGCTCACCCTCAGGGGGTGCCATCTTCAGGTACAGCTGGATCCAGGGGTTCCAGTGATGACACACACTCCTCTCTGCACCTCTCAGCTCCCTGCCCTGGATGGCATTATACACACAAGCTCCAGGCTCTTGACAGGTGGCCAGGAAGTGAGCCACAGTTCCCCAAATCTGGGACTTCCTGAGTCAGGCCAGCAGGAAGGGCAGCCCAGGCCCACCTTCCACCCAAGAAAATGTACCTCTCAGTGGTACCCAACAGGTCCTACATCCCCTTAGCGACTGTTAGTGCTTGGGGTCTGTGTAATCCAAAGGTGCTTCCCTCTAGTACTGGCAAGAAAGTGGAGGAATCAAGGGCCCTGTGCCTGCCCTTCAGGGCATCTGGATGCCCAGCCAGAGGCCCGTTGGCAATGCCTGAGCCTCAGAGCTCGTGCAGGCTGCCATGCACAGAAGCATTGTCATCCATACTGACGGGACGCAGCCCCGGGGGTCTCCGCCAGGCACTGCTCCCCGCTGCGCAGACTCCTCCTCTTGTGGCAGCAGTGCTGGCCGGTCGGGCTGCGAGTAACGCCCAGCCCACCTCTGTCTTCCCGGGAGGCGGTCGCTGGACATTTGCGTGTTGAAATCCATCCGTTGTTACAAATTGCACTCTTTTCCAGTGACCTTGGTATCACAGCTAGGGCATAAACGGATGCCTTATCACACTACATGATCAGGTAGGCTGCATCACTTCATGTCAGGAGAAGCCACGGAACTCGGGTAGTGCACACGTGACCGAGGGCCTGGGTGGAGCCATCGGCCCCCCATGGAAGGGGCCTGCTTTGCAGGACGGAAGCAGAGGCCACTCCGCACCTGGCCCATCGGGACCGGGGGGAAGAACAACAGGGCACGTGCAGGGTAGAAGTGGACCTGACGCATGTACCAGATGGTGCTTTTCTGAGAGACCAGGCAAGCATGCGTGCATGTATGTGTGCATGTGTGTGCGTCTGTGTGCCTGTGTGCATGTGTAGAAATCTGCTGTAAGAAACCTGCTCCTCAATCAGCCCCTCTTCAGGGCCTGCTGGAGCCCCCAGTGCTGATGGAATGAGTTCCAGTCCCAGCGCAGAGCTGCTCGGGACCTCACAGCAGCGGAGGTTCAGATTCAAATCCAAATCCACAGAAAACCATTGTTCTAACTCCTGGATGTGGACAGAAAGCTCCCTTCTCGCTGGAGGAAAGGTCGGAGTTCCCTGTACTCAGGCCTGTGCTGCTTAGGAGAGGCTCACTCCCACTCACTCCCACTCCAGGAGGCTGCTTTACCCCACCCACCCATTCCCAACCCCAACCCCCCGGGTGCCTGTGACCAAGTCAAGTTGACCCATAAAGCTAACCGCAAAAGCTGAAGTCACAGAACATGCTTAGCGGGAGAAAACCCGGATTACAACACCGTGCAACTGCAGAGTCCCTGCTGCACCTCTAAGAAGGTGCTTCTTAGGGTTAGGCTTTTTAGGGTTAGGCTTCGCCTGAAATTCCTGCGTGTTATAGGTGTCAAGAGGGCCAAGCAAAACTTTTCTTATTAACCTGGATCTGATGCCCGGGTCTTGCCCATCAGGGTGGACACATGCAAAATTCCATCTGTCCCACTGAAAATGAGTGAATTACTCAGTAGTTTGTCTGCCAAAACTAACCTTCTGGACTGGCAGCTTTTTGCCGTGGGGACTGTCCCATGTGTGCAGGGTGTCAGGCGGCAGCCTCACCCTCTGTATAGCAGCTGCCTTGTCACAACCCCAGATGTCCCCAGACGTTGCCCAGCGTCCTCTAGAGAGCAAGGTGCTTGCCTGCCCAGTGGACAGCCACTGCTAGAGAGGGAACAGGAGACGCTGCTCAGTACAGTACAGGCACCTTCGCTTCTTTTATTTTAATTTAGGAGGGACAGAGGACTGTGTGTTCCCCCAGGAGGTCCTCAGCCCCCTGACACAGAAAGTTCAAGTGTCTGCATTCTGCTCACCATGAGCGTGTCAGAGAACGCCGCTCCGGTGCTGGCCGGGCCTGTGAGGATGAAGCCGGTCACCTGCGCCACTCAGCACTGTGTGACAGAGGGGACAGCTGCAGACACCTTCAGCTTTGCAAAATGTGAAGCAGCTCACCTTCCTCCCTACCTAAGGACGTTCGCAGAGTAGAATTTGATGGATGCGCACACCGCTCACCACAAGAGATGTAAAACCCGTGATTGAATCAGAGCATATTAAATGATTAATATAAAATTAGATTCAAAAATAGCTTGAAAGGACTTTTATATTCAAAGAAGCTAGGCTGAGACTTAAAAGCAGAATTTGTCCCAGAGAACAGTAATAATTTCCCTCAGTTTTTTTCTTGGTCACGATGTTTCACCAAGGCCAGGACTTTGACCAATCTGAATGCGTCCTCTGAGACAAGAGGACAAGAGAAGATCCCCAGCCTACAAACAAGACACAATCCAATGGCATTCGCCAAGAGCACTGGGCAGGCCTTCAGGAGAGATGCTTTCCTGTCCATTTGGTGAGGCCGCCAAAGGCTGCAGGGCCTGGCCTGGCTCTGCTCTGGTTCAGAGTCCTCAGTACCCAGCTGAGACTCCTCCTCCTCCTCCTTGAATCCGGGGCCCTGACTGAGAGCTGTGGCTGGGAAATGCCTGCTGCACTCAGGAGTCAGCTTGAAACTGTCTGAAAGTTCCCACCCAGTCTTCAGAGGAACCCAGGAAGGAGGTCCTGGGGGTTCCCAGTCCAGTTCTCAAGAAGAGGAAACAGAGCCAGAAGCTCTCCCAGGGCAGCAGGACAGGCAGAGCCTTGATTGTGATTCAGGCCGAGAGGTGGAGCTCCCTGCAGGTCTCCTTCTTTCCTAGGCCTCCAACTCCAGCAGGCTCCACATCTGTGCCCGGAAGGACTGCTCGCCTAGCCAGAGACAGAGCTCCCATCCTGCCCACTGCCTTGACATCCCTGCCAGACCCAGCGTTCATGTCCTGACCCCGGGCCCTGTGCTCTGCCCCTGCCTTTTAAGATGCAGATCAGCTTGCACTGTGCCCCTGCCCAGTTTGAAATGAAATGCCAACACCATCTGAAGTCCAGTCCCTGATCTCTACTTCCTCCTTGAAAAGCTAGAGAAAGAATAAATTAAGCCCCAAGCAATTAGCAAAAAGGAAACAACAAAGAGAAACCATTCAAATAGAAAGTAAACAATAAAGAGAATTAAAAATCCAAGCCATGTTTCAAAAAGCTAAAGAAAATGAATAACCTCCTAGCTAGACAGACTAAAAAAGAGAAATTAAAAATCACCAATATTAAGACTAAACAATACTGCAGTCGCAAGATGATAAGGAAATGCTACGAATGAATTAGTGCCAGTAAATTTTAAACACAGATGAAAGTATAAATTCTTAGAACATAATTCATCAAAACTTAGGCATTGACAAGAAGAAGTATACAATCTAATTGTTCTCTACCCTTTAAGGAAAGCAAATGTTATCAAAATTTCCCACAAAGAGAACTCCAGGCTGGGGTGTCACCTTCCCCTTCATCAGTCCGGCCCCTTCCCTGGTGGGCCATTTTTGGCCACATACAAGAGCCTAGGTGCACCTTCATCTTCAAGGCTTTGCCTGGGAGCGGCTGGCCAGGCCCTCGGTCCGAACTTCACAGCCCTACCTCCCGAGCTTCCGTGCTGCACTCTTGTGGCCCTCACCATAGACAGTTTCTCCAGACGGGAGAGTCCTGGGAAGGTCCTTGCAGGAGAAGCACTGGCTCAGAGCTGGCCCCTGCAGGAGCACCGAGGCAGTCTGCCTGACCAGCCCTGGGTTAGGGCACCCCCACAGGGAGGCTTGTGCTTGGCTAGGTCGGTGCCCTCCAGCAGAGAGCAGTGCTCAGACCGGAGCCACAACCCAAAAGTGCCAAGTGCCCCAGGGGCCAGGGCTTTGGTTCTGAGGGGAAAGATCCAGAAGGGCACTGAGCATCCACCACCATCAACATGCAGAAGTCACCCGCGTTTCCACGCTACGGTGGCAAACTACCGGCTACAAAATATTCTAGAATGCCATGTACACAGCGTTGGCGAACATTCAGCACTTAGACATGAATTTAACCAAAGGGGCAAGACTGCTATTTTGCAAACTGGAAAACATTACAGAGAGAAATTACAGGAGACCTCAGCGAAGGGAGAAACGTGCCTTGCTCATGGAAACACGAAGGATTTTTAAGACCCGAATTTGCCTCTAAGTCAGTTTGTACAACCTGTGCAGGCCCTGCTAAGCCCCCTATGACTTTCTGTAGTTTAACTGACATGAACTTGGGGTCACCTACTTGAAGTGACCCCAATCTGCTAGCAGCCAGTTAGTGGGCCTGGGGGAGCCTCGTGCCTGGGGCCTCGCTGTCCCCACTGACTGACAGACATTGCCAAACACAGCTCTTCCTGAGCCACAGTAGCGTTGTCACCATCTCCACTTAACATGTCGTCCTAGTGTTTACGTCATAGTGTCCTTTAAATTAAGTTACTTTTTAAAATTTAATTGTATATGCCTTGTCCTGAGCTAATATGAACAACTTAAGAGCTTGGTTTGTTAAATATTTTTCCTAACATATATAAGGAGTCGTTAGGGGGGGAAAAAAGTTCACTTTCCCTTCGTGGGCTGGGGGACCATTTCCTGCCCCACCAGCCACCACCCAGCCTGCAGCTCTCCGGGTGCACACAGTGCCCCTGCTGTGTGGGCGGGGAGACCCATCCGAACACATGCGCTCCCTGCACCCAGGCTTGGGCGCGAGGAGGATGGAATCTGACGGGAGACAGTGACAGCGCGGGAGAGGAAGGACAGAGGAACACGAATTTCCTCCTGAGGTCAGAGTGCCCTCTCCTTCCTCATTGTCTGGCGTTGCTCATCGTTTCAGCTGGAGAGAAACGCTTCTGAACTCTCGCTGTGGGAGGCGGCTCTATCTGCTGACGGTGGGCACAGCCAGCACTAGGCTGTGAGCTAAAACTGTGTCCAGGGCAAGAGCAGAAACTGGATGCAAACCCACAACAGGTATGGCGCAGCTCCTGCCTTGTCTTCTCCTCACAGCCAGGCTGAGTCCTCGGCCAAAAGCGCAGAACAGGCACGGGTACCTGAGGAGGTACGAGTCTCTTCCCGATTGAGCACCCTGGCCAGCGCACGCTCCCATGCACGCGATGTGATCTGGGAGATCGTCACTAAATCCAGGCCTAGGTGCATCAGAGGAGTGGAGGTGGCTGAGAGCCCCCGGATTGAGAATCAGGCTTTTGCTATGGAGAGCAGAGCATCGTGTTCTGGGCCTGCGGGAGGATGCAGTCTGTCTGTCCCCTCCACGCTGCACAGGAAAGCAGTCTGGCAAGGGTCCTGGAGGTCGTGGCCGCATACGTGAAGAAGCCACCCCTTACGCAGAAGTCTCCTCCCAGTACGGCTGGGTCACAGTTCGCAGGATGCTCAGAGCCAAGTCAGGCCAGCCCCACCAGCGAAGGGGCCAGTTCCTTGAGGAGTGGTAGGACTGGACCCTGGGCCCCCAGGCAGCAGGCTCTACACACGTGAGCCACGTTAGCTCAACTCAGGTTTCGACCCAGGACCCTGTCCTCTTTTTCCTGAGTCTCTCGGTGCCCTCCCCAAAGTGTCCAATGAAACTCCCTTAACTCCTGCTGGATGAGGCATTGTTTTCAGCCTGCAGGCAAGAAGTCAGTTTTTTTCTTTCTTTTCTTTTGGTTTAAAAAAAAATCAGCTTTATGAGATATAATTCACAAATTCATAAACCGTGAAACTCACTTTTATAGGGTGCACTTCAGTGGATTTCAGGATAGGTAGCCTCACCATTCATGGGTTCCACACCTGCAAATTTGTCTCCTTGCAAGATTTAAGTCTATTTCATTCTACTCACTTTTGTGGCCCAGACACAGACTGGCCACGGCTCAATGACCATGTGGAGGGTATGCAGCGGTGCCAATAAAGGGTTGGTCCCAAAGCTGGACTCTCACAAATCCGATTCCCCCTACAAATGGGGTGCATCACGGATGACCTTGAAGATCCCACTGGCCTCAAATGAGGGCTGACAAGGTCACTGTAGGAATGGCGTAGGCAGGCGGCTGGCAGAAGGAAGATCATCTGAGCTAGCCGGGCTGTGGACCCTTTCCTGGGTCTCTGACTTGCAGCTTTTGGTGACCACTGAGGTTTGTAACAGTGGCCTGTGGTGGAAGCGAGGCAGGGCACAGACACGACTCCAGGTGTTGGTGGCCTCCTCTCACAAGACCCAAACCAAACCATGGCAACACTGGAGCCTTTGGGACAAGATGCAGTGAGGCAGTGGCTTCCAGGGACCTCCTCTTCAGCATCACTGTCCCCTATTAAAACAAACAAGTGCTCCTCCCCTCCTCCGAGGTCAGAAATGGGCCGGGGGTCACTGTAGGACCAAGAGGCTCTTCGCTGAGCCCAGATGCCTCCTCCCAGGGCATGTGCCCAGCCAGGGAGCTCTGGTTCCCTTCTGCCTTGCAGTGGAAGGACCCATTCACAGGGCTGTCTTTTCCACAGAAGGCTTCTCCTGAGGAGGAGCATAAACCAGGAGCAGACTGAAAACTGCTGGTGCGGTACGCTCTGGATGTGGCTAAGAGGCCATGCCCACTCTCAGGATGGGCAGAGGACGCAGGCAGCAGCCAGCCTGTGAGTACCCTGCAGTCTGCCACAGCCCGGCCACAAGCCAGTGGGTATCAGAGTGGTGGATGGGCAGGAGAGGCCGCTTTCCCACCAGCTGGAAGCAACTGAGGTCCCGGTGTAGAGGGGAGAAGTGGCTGGGAGCAAGGACGGGGGAGAGGGTGGAGGCAGAGCACCTGCTCTGTCCTGCGATAGTGAGCGTCTAGGAGAGCAGACCACGAGCCTGAGTCGATGCGACAGGCACCTCTCGACACTAGACATGGCTGACCTCGCTGAGTTATAAAGACTGGAGCCACACCTCCAGGTTGCCGGGAGCTGATGGCTAAGGCCCCCATGAGGCCACCAAGAGAGCCCTGCCCAGTCTGCCACTCCAGGGCTGACCCTTCCCAGGCTGACCCCACATTGGAGCACCGTGGCTGCTCAGCTCACAGGCCCTCCTGGGGCTTTTCCTGGAGGTAAGTCCTGAAGAGCAGATTGGCCATCCTTCTGCACCGTCTGCCTCTCTGGAGTAAGTCAGCCTTTGTCCCCGGGGACGTCTTTATTAAAGACCCAGGAAGAGGCTGGAGCTTGCAAGAAACCTGCCAAAAGGAAACTGAGCTGAGGGGCGGGGACCCGTGGCCCTGGGCAGCGCTGGCCTGCGTGTCCCAGTCTGCACTTTCAGGGACGCGAGCCTCCAGGACCCCACAGTCGCCACTGCCCTGTCTGGTTCAGTCACAGAGGACCCAGCACCGCGAGGCCGGCCAGGCAGTCTCTGGCCTGGGTGCAGTGGTCAAGCCCTGCTCTACCAGCTTTCCCCAGGAGAGGTGGCAGCAGGAGGCCAGGGGCCTGTGTGCTTCCTGGTAGAGACCCAGATCGGTGGTCAGAGGCGGCCTGGAGGGCGATGCCAAGGAACTGGGGGCCAAGAGCCTTGTGCCTCAGGGACTGGAATCACAGAAAGCTGGACATGGCTGGGTGAGGGGAAGACAGCTGCCGCCCAACTCCCACCCTGTGAGATGCGACTCCTCATTGCAGCACCTTCCTCAAGCTACTTCAGTGACCATCTGGGAAGCTGCCACCGCGAGTCCGGGTGTCCAGCCACATCCCGCCAGGAACCCAGGAAGCACACAGTCTGAGGCTCAGCTTGGGGAAGTACCTCCAACAGTGCCCACTCCCCGGTCCCTGCCACCCCGGGGCCACAGAGCAGGTCCCGACCGGCGTGCATGCCCAGCCCCCGCCTGCACCCCCTCTTCCCTTCCTTCTACTGGCTGGCTTGGCTTTGGGGTCCTTCTAACACTCTGCTTCCCAGGAAATGTCAGGCGAGACGCCATGTGAAAGGGACGCGGAGTTGTACTCATTTTCTGGGAACACGCTCCAGATTGCTGGCGAACTGCCAGGCTCCACCGCCTCAGTTTCGATGGGAGACAGAACAAACCAGGGTCACAGGATTTTCCCTTCAGTGAACATGCACTGACTTCATTCAGTGATTTGAGTGACTTCCTGAGTGTGGCCATCGCCGTGGGCAGGTGCATACGTTTTCCTCTCCCGCCTGTGTGCTCAGATCGCCCCCACCCCGACCACACACGTTTCTGATCCCACAGATGTGCCTTTCTGATGATTTCAGGTAAACCGCGTCATACAGATGCTGGCCTTCTGTGCCTGGCTTCTCTCCCAGTGCCAGGCTCTCCGGCTCCTCCACATGCTGTAGGCACCTGTGCTCCTGTCCTCTGCCCAGCCCAGCACATCCCATGGTGTGGACAGATGGCACTGCTCTGTCCAGCCACCAGCCAGTGGGCGTTTGGGCTCTTTCTAGATGGGACTTTTCTGGATTTGTGAGCCAGACTGTGTAGACGAATACTTGTCTTTCTCTGCAGTCATCTCAGAAGGATGGAGCTGCTGGGTCTTGAGAAACAGGGTGGCCTTGTACTCAGCAGAGCACTTAAATCTGAGCTCCTCGCATTCATCTGGGGTGAGAACGGAGCCCGGCACTCAGTTCCTCACCCGCCTCCTTTGCAGTGGTGCATGGGGAGGTTGGATCATGAGAAGGGTCTCCAGCCAGCTCAACTCATCACTGGCCACCGCTGCTAGGACGCCGGCCCTTCCGGCCGTTTCCCCGCCACCTCCCTCTGCTCCGGCAACCATGAATTCCGTCCTCCTCAGCCCCTGTCAGTGGCCACTTGGTATCGTTCTCTGTTCCCTCCTGCCAACGCTGCCCGTCTCCTGTTCTCTGGGAGGGACTCGGTACTCTTCCCAGCTGTCTGTCCTGCCACTGCGCTGCCTTTGGCCAGAGAACCGTGGTGTTTTGGTTTGATTTTTAAATAACTCACTTTTAACCTCACTGTCAAAAATGATACTTTACCAAAGAAAATAAATATGCTTGGGTCTTAAAATCCGACCTGTAGGCAGAGACAATGAAGAGCTGGCAGCATTAAAGGGAGACACTTTCTTTTTAAGTAGAACTCTGAAGTTTTAGGCAAATACAAGAAACTGTGGTTTCAACCTCAAATAAATCAGTAGCCGTTCAGATGACAAACAGCAACGGCCACAGTAAAAGCCGCTCTGCGTGTGTGCTGCAGACCCGTGCTGTTCGGAATGCCCCCCACCCATGTTTCCTGCTCACAACGCCCTGTGAGATGACCACAGTCACAGTCCCACTTAGTCCATCGGGCCGGACAGACCGAGCACTTTGCCCAAGTCCTGTGGCTTCACAGCGATGAAACCAGGAGCCGTAGAGCACCAGCCCCTCCCCGGGAGCCTGGGATCTCCACCAAGGGGTCCTGCAAACCCTCTTTTCGTCCAGAGGCTGGTTTCCGTGCTCCCCACCATTTCATTATGTTTTCCACTCAGGTTTGGTTCCAGTCTTGATTAAAACCACACATAACACAGGGGAAGGGTAAAAACGGAAAAGAAAAAAATGTGAGATAATGAAAAGATGGAAATAAAGTGGTTGTAGATGGGGAGGGGAGGAGGTGGTGAAGGGAGGGCAGGGACAAGGGGAAAAAATGAGAACCAAGACTTATGTAGACGTACAAGATCCCAACAATGAATGTAACTGTACTGTATCACTAAAATGTACCAATAAACTCAATTAAAGCTGAACAACAACAACAAAAAAAGCCACACATAACGTACAGAGCCCACTGGACAGATCAAGCGTCCCCACACAATGCATGTGTATTCACCCAGAAAACAGCGTTTCACACATAAATTAGTTTCAGGAAACGGACGGCAGGACCATGCGCTCCAGCTTGATCTGTGCAGTGCACAGCTCCCTGCCTGCATCGCGGCCCGTCTTCCCCGAAGGCCCTGATGCCTGTCAGAAGCTCGGGGCGCCAGCCCTGGTTCCGTTCTGCTCCTCACTCGGCGCCCTTGGGGTCAGGGCCTGGGGTGGCGCCCACCTTTGTGCAGAGAAAAATCAAAGCTTGACAAAGCACTCGCGAGTCACCCACCTGGGAAGGGGACAGCCCGGTCTTTGTACACAAGCCGAATTTCTGCCATTGTAACGTCTGATCGGTCTCCCAAGCCCAGTCTCAATCACAGCTGGGCCCGGAATCCTGGGGGTGCCCAAAGCCCACCCTCTTAAACAGGGCTTGGTGGTCCTCACATGCTGCCCTACCCTCTCCACTCTTCCCTCTGTCTGTCCGTCCATCCATCTCTCCTTCCTCCCTCCAAGGGCGTAGGTCACACACGTGCTAAGTGGAGGGTGAGACCGACAGAAACAGATCCATGCTGCAGGCCACTGCACAATTCCTGCAGCAGCAAAAGCTGAGAATGAGTCTGCGGGCCAGGCAGAGGGCCATGGGCAAATCATCAAATAAATACCAGCAGCTTGGTGCAGAGTGCATGCCCACGTGCTGCTACATTTTGCTGTACATTATTAATTTGACTCTTATGTTGCTCCTGTTTGGATTTGACTCCTTCAAAGACTGGTGAGCCCCAGCTGCAGGTAGGACCCAGGGGTTTGGGCCACGACGACAGCCCAGACAGGGCCCTTCAGCTCTGCAAGCAGCACCAGCCCACTCCTGTCTGGAGACGAGAGGCCGTGTTGGAAGTGGGCCTGGCGGGCTCTCTGTGACCCAGCATCATCATGGTCTTCTCCAGACACGGGCTCTTGTTCCCAGAATCAGATTGAACACAAATCCATGGAGGGAGAGAGACTCAATTTTAATTTCAGTTTTTGTCTTCAGCTGAGCCGTGAGGCTCCCTGCAGTGATAGCCACTGCGCCTGCGAATGTGTGCAGCGGTTGTCTCTCCTGAACTCGGTCCAACTGTCGCCATCTTGGATGCCAACCTGCCCAGTTGGGGGAAGAGCCAGCAGGCCGTGACATCCAGCCCTTCAGCCCAGAAGCCTTCCTGTCCCCAGGTGGCCATCAGCCCATCCCTGCATGGGGACTTTGTGGCCAGAGAGGCGTTCAGCCTGACTCAGGGGTGGGGAAGAGGAGAAGGAATAGAAAGCGAGCTTCCCTTCAGGAGGGATTCATGTGTTTCTCAAAGACCCCGGTTAGTTCCCCAGAGAGGGTTGTCAGAAAAGAGTAAGACCGAGTCTGCCCTGTGCAGAATAGGACTACTCTGCAGTGGTGTGAGCTGTCCCCTCACAGTTTAACCAGCATGAGGCCCTAACTAGTGGCCAAGCAGGACCAGGGCCTGGCCTTGGACTTGCAACCTGCAGAACCGTGAGCTACATAAACCTTTTTTCTCCGTACATTACCCAGTCTGAGATTTTCTTTAGGGCAACAGAAAAGGGGGTAATAAAGTATGCACAGGATAAACAACTCGAAGGCCAGCTGCCCAGTTTGGGCTCCAAAAAATCTGAGCTGCTTGGAAGCCACCAGAGGGGACCACTTGGCACTGAGGACATTGCGAGTGTCCTCCACTACTCTCCTCCTTAAGGAAGATGCTCTCTTGTAGGAGTGGACAGGGCCACAGTGAGCCCCTTGAAGATGAACTTTGAAAGACAAAACATGAGAGCTGGCTTGAGCATGAGTCCCTCACATCAGGAGAGCCAGGGGTAGATCCATCCTCGCCCAGGTTTCTTAGGAGCCAGGACTTAGCGGTTAGGACCTTACACCTACGGCAGAGGGGTGCACTCTGTATTTTATGAAGAACGACTCATGTAGCTCATAGAGCAGCCCCCTCGCCAGGTGGGGATCAAGGCGCACCTGTGCACTGCTTGGTTGTGAGAGGTGGTGGAGCTGGAATTTGGAGCTTGGCTCTCTCGGGGCTCCCTGCCAGCCTCCTGTTCCCCCTGAGACGGTGTCTGCTCGGGACCTATGCCTAGGGTGGCCCATTCACTCAGTCACCCCTTCCTCTTGCAAGTAAGTGGGGAGCCAACTGCTTCAGGCCCTGTTTTGGCCACTGAAGATGAAGTTCCAGTCCCCCCAAATCAGACTCAGTTTATAAGTGAATCATCCAAGGTTTCACAGGACACCCCGCCACCCCAGGCATGAATGAAATTCTCCCAGTTACTTAGTGAGCACCTGAGGGCTTTGCCAGCTGCACTGAGGACCTGCGGGAGGGCAGTGGAGAGTGGAACTGGTGGTCCTTGCCGTGGACTCCTAGAGCACTGGGAGCAGAGCTGCAGGGACAGCCAAATCTTCCACCTACTGCCCCTGCACTGCAAGCAGTTGGGTGGACACCAAGCCAAGGACAGCAGGCGGACAAAAGCTGGGGGGGCTGATTCCCCTCCCCTTGGGAAGCAGCCCCAAGCTGAGCTGGGGTGGGGAACCCTCTCCTAGCAGGAGGTGGAAGAGGCAGTGGGGGGTGCGGCCTCCGGCAAGATTCCTGCCTATTAGCCCACTGCCGCTGGAGGATTTTTATCTCAAAAACAGTGTTCCTGTGAGAAGGTACACATTTTCACATCTATTAAATCACTTTGCATGGAAGTGTACTTTCTTGGTACCATAGCAACCATGCCTCCTTATCAGATTTACATTTTTTTTTACTTTGTGCTGCAAAAGCTAATGTCACACTTTCTGAAGTCAGCGGCTGTGCCATGCACATAATGTATACTTTTTAGAAAATAATAATAACAATCTTAGGCTAAAAGTCACCAGAACTCCCCTTCTGATTGCCAGCTGCTCTGAGCTGATGACTGCAGGTGGGGACCCAGAATCTTGACCCATGCCCAGCTGGGGGCTCTCCTGGGTGTCTGGGCTCTTCTGGGCCTCGGTTTCTCCATCTGTGAATTGGAGATGGTAGCAGTACCACCTCGCAGGGCCATCAGACAGACCAGGGACATGAAGCGTGCAGAGCGGGCTCCGCGTCGACATTCGCAGTGTGAGGTAAGCAGTAACCGGTGATCTTGTCAGTACAGCACGGCTCCTTTATTAGCAGCTGTCACCTACTCCAGAAGGTGTTGCAGGGGGAATCTGAGGTCTCTCGCTCTCAGTAACCGCCACCCTGCAATGCTGCCTTTCCTGCCTGTCCTCTTCACGGAACATTCCGAGCAGGAGCTGGGCGTGCAGCCCTGGGAGGAAAGCGTGAGAAGCCGGGCTGGCTTCACAGTCCTCCGCGCTGGCTCCTCTCTCAAAGTGCTCTGCACCAGTCAGTCTGGCTGCTTTGCAATATGCGTTCTGCTCTTGGAACCCAGAGGCCCCCAGTGCTCCCTCCCCGAGGAGCAGCAGCACCGTCCTGGGCACCCTGCAAACTCGTTAGGAAGGGCAGGATGGCTCAGGGAGAGGGCGGACACACATCCAGGCCCCTCTGGCAGCTCACAGATGCCCCTTGGCCTCAAGGGCACCACCCTAGGGCATGCGGCCATGCAGGCTGCACTCCCCCCACACCCAGGTGGGAGCAGGAGGCAGGGAAGCTTCATCCATACACGGTGAGAATGGCATGTGCTGTGTGTGACGTCAGAGATTCTGACTCAGGGGCCCAGCCTGGAGCCCTGGGGCCGGAGTCTCCGTCCCTTACCAGACTCCCAGATGGATGTCTGGACAAGCACTGTTTTGGTCTGTGTGCACATTTTCAGCACCACAGGTCCACAACCACAGTTTATCGCTTGAGTCCTCAGAGGCTGTGGCCTGAGCTGCACCTGGGACTGTCTGCCCCACAACCGGCCAGCAGGGGGTGCCGCAGAACCATGGAGCAGAAACTTGAGGTGGCCCTGGGAAGCCAGATTCAAGTCTCAGGGATGCCCTGGGAAGCCTCCCTTGAAGCCACTCCACCCTCACAGCCCTGGCACTTGGGCCTGTGACAACGGGTGGCAGCCACTAGAAGTGGCTTTGAGACCATTCTGCTGTTGTCTAGAGGAACAGCACCTATGCCCTTCTGGCTGCACCAAGTTCCTTATCAAACGTGCTTTTTAACACTTACCATGGCCAGGCTGGGAATTCTCCAAATCTTAAAGTTCTGCCTCTCTTTTGCTTATGAATTTCATCTTTACTTTGCTCTTCTCATATTTTATGGTAAACATCAAGAGAAGGCAGGCAACACCTTCAACACTTAGAGGTTTCTTCGCCAAATCTCCTAGTTTGTGACTCACGAGTTCACAGCTTCTACAAAACGATGGGTCATAGGCAAGACTCAGCCACGTCCTGCGCCACTTTGTAACGAGTACGGCCCTTTCCTCAGGACCCAGAACCCTGTTTCTCATTTCCGTCTGACTCTTCCCTGAAATGGCCCTCACCACCCACTTTTACACCAACATCCATTGATGATCCCTGAAGAAATCTCTAAGAAGACAAAAGCCCTCTTTATAGGTCACGTCTTCTGAGACCACCCAGCATCACCACTAAGTCTTCTGCATGGAAACCTAGGATTTACCCAGCATGCACTTCCAAACCCATCCGGGGGCCCATTACCCGGTCCCAAAGTTTCATCCAGATTTGTAATGATTTGTCGTAGCAAAGCCCCCTCTTCAGGACCGGGTTCTGTCCTGCTGTTCTAACAAAACACAAATTCATAAGCAGCACAATCACTGCTCCCGGTGGCTGGGGCTGGGAGATCCAAGAAGGGGAATCCAGCAGGCTCAGCATCTGGTGAGGGCCTCTGGCCCCAGGAAGGCACCCTGCACACTAATCCTCTCCAGGTGGGAGGGTACAAAGCGGGTACAAAGCGGGAAGGCAGCTCAGGAAGCCCACACTCCTGGCTGGAGCCTGAAGCCCTGAGCGCTTCTCCGAGCCCCACCCGCCCCATCCACTGTCAGCTCATGAATGTCCGAAGGACACAAACATCTGGGAGACTGCAACGATCCCTGCAAGTTCCACAAGCACAAAGCCTTACTTCAGGAAGTATGTTGTGTTTGAACTGCTTAGGGCTGAGGGCCACGGCTGTTGTACTGCACCTTATTATAGTTCAGAGGATAGGAAAGTCCGAGTCAGTCTGACTTGTTAATGATCACGAGAGGACTGTGTGTGCCGGCTCATGGCATTGCTTTCTCGAAATTTCTGTGTGTTTGAAACTTCCCGTGGCAAAAGCTTTTCAAACACTGCAGATTAGGAAACACAGAAACTCGCCTACTACCCCCAGCCTTCAGATGACAGAGTTCACTTTGTCTCATACAGAAAGAAGATTCCAACCTAAAAAGGCCTGCTTTTCTAAATTCGTTTCTCTGTCTCTGTCTCCCTGATCTTTTCTGGCTGAGCAGTGGTTGCATCACCACAGAGTCCCATGAGGAAGTACGGCTAGAACCGCCCATACCACATCCCCGATGGGATTCGGCAGGGGGACTCTGAGGGGTTTTCCTCTCTCTTCCCATTCTGTAAGCAACAATTTCCTCACCTGGGGGAGAATTTGAAAGGAGAAGAACGGCTTCCCTGACAGGCAAGAAAGACGCTACTGCAAACCCTCTGTGGTGTGTGCTCTCCTGTCCTCGTCCTCCCCTGCTCACAGGTGAGACACTGAGCTCAAGGTTCCCACTGCTCAGGGGTGCAGAGCTCCCCAGCTGCAGAATCCAAGCCAGGACTGAGAGATACAGAAGACAGATTCTCCAGGGCCTTCTTGTCCCATCTCATACGATACAGACCTCTTCGGGAAATCTCCAAGGGTGGAAAGAAAGCAAAACAAAGTATGCGTCTGATTAACTTAAGCATTACTATGTCTGAAGGTTTAAGACGTGCAACCTTGACTGTGCAAGGTGCCTGCGCCACCTTGAAGTTGTTTCTCCGTGACAGGAAACCCCAGCTTCTCCCTTTCAGGAATGAGGAGGGGATAATTCGCAGGATGCTTTGGGGAGGACTGAATGAAATTTCATGCAAAGCATCGAAGTGGCACCTAATTAGCATTCCGTGAAGGCACTGATTCCTCCTGCATATTCATACCCGCACACACATGCAGGTCTACAAACAGCGAGGCACCTTCAGACCTCCCTCTCTCCTGGACACATCTTTGGGCAAAACAATCTTTTTCATACAAATCCAGGAAGCCACTTAGAGCCAGTCAGCCACATGTGAAATGACAATGTGTCCATGGAGACAGAGCATACAGGGTGTTCAAGCTCAGAAGTCTTCAGAGCCTCCCCAAGAGCTCCACTCATTTAGGGTTCCCTCTGTACACAGCATAAGTCCAACCGTCACCTGCCTCCTCTGTCTCCTCTCCCTCAGGTAAACCTTAATCCTGCTGGTTCACTGCATTCTAGCCACACTTTTTTCCTCCCAAATCTTTCAGCAGGCCTGGAAGGCAGGACCTTTGCATATGCTGGGCTCTCCTGGAACTGCCTCTACCCTAACCCTAACCCTTTACAAGGACCTGCATGTGGCAGGGCTTCCTCCTTCCCCTCAGCTCAACCCCTCTTCAGGCTCTTTCCCATCTGTCCCTAGAAGAAAGATCCCCCCAAGTCCTAATCACATTGCCTTCTCTAACCCTTCCACACCTGTCTGCATACATTCATTTATTTCCCAAATGTCTTCATAGAGATGATGCAAGGCTGGAAGCCCCAGGTGCCAGGAAGAGGGTAAACTCTGCTCAGCATTTGCTCCTGAGATACAGTTGCCACCTCTCAGGAAATATGATGTGAGGGAAGGGATTGGGGAAATGGGCAGATTAGAGCTGCAGCCCAGAGTTCCAGGAGCTCTCGCCTGCTGCTACTCAAGCCTCTCCTGTCTGCAGGGAGTAGTGCCTTGGTTTGCAAGAATCTCTCCTCCACAGGCCTCCAGGGTGCTGAGCCTCACACAGGAGCCCCCTCTGGGGAGGAGAACTTCAGCACTAGCCAGATGCTCTCACCACCCTCATTCTCCAGCCACTGAGTCTGGAACTCAGAGGGCAGGACACTGGGAATCACTTGCCCTGCTGGACCCCCACCCTCCAGT
The DNA here is from genome assembly GCF_012274545.1 of Fukomys damarensis. Classification (NCBI taxonomy): domain Eukaryota; kingdom Metazoa; phylum Chordata; class Mammalia; order Rodentia; family Bathyergidae; genus Fukomys; species Fukomys damarensis. Next base: position 2,613,091 of record NW_022900934.1, on the reverse strand, counting down.
GCCGTCAGCCCTTGTCCCCTTATGGCAATCTCTCCTGCAGCAAAGGAATTTGGCCCCTTTGTTAAAAATAACATAGCTGAGTGTGCCTATAGTTGTTTCCACATCTTCTACTCTGTTTCATTGATCCATGAGTCTGGTTTTTGTTATTTTTGCTAATACTATGCTGTTTTAATTATTGTAGCTTTGTAATATAACTTGAAGTCTGGAATTGTGATGTCCCCTACCTTCTCCTTATTACCCAGAATTGCTTTTGCTATTCTGGGTCTTGTCTAGTTCCATATGAATTTTAAGATTGCATTCTCCAGTTCTGTAAGAAATGTTATTGATATTTTGATTTGGGTTTCATTAAATTTATATAAGAGTTTTGGAAGTATGGTCATTTTCACCATATTAGTTCTGCTTATCCAGGAACAGGAGATATTGTTCCATTTTTCTGATGTCCTCTCCGATCTCATTGTTCAGAGTACTAGAGGCCTTTCACTTCCTTGGTCAGTTTAATTCATAAGCATTTTATTTTTCTTGCTGCTATTGTGAAGAGTATTATTTTCCTAATTTCCTTCTTGCTGAGTTTGTTATTGATGTACAGGAACCCTAAGTGAGGCATACAGAACACCAAAAAGCCATGATGAAAAAGAACCTCTCCACACCACACTACACTCCAAATTCCAGAAGTCTGCCACAGGGACAAAATCGTAAAAGTTGTTAGAGAAAGGCAACAAATCACATACAAAGTAGCCCCATTAGATTCACAGCTGACTTCTCTACACAAATCTTAAAGGCCAGGAGGTGTTGGGGTGAAGTGTTTCAAGCCCCCCAAAATAACAACATCCAACCTAGACTTATGTATCCTGCAAAACTTTCCTTTGAAATTGATGGAGAAATAACATTTTTCCACAATAAGGAGCAATTCAAGAAATTCGTGACCACCAAACCAGCACTACAAAAAATTCTCAAGGATACACTCAAAATAGACGATGAAGCCAACAGTGTCAATTAGTGGAAAAGAGTAGATATACCTGATAGGGTGGACAACTAAGCAAAAGGGGAAAAGTGAGGAAATAAGCAATAGGAAAATAATGCAGTGACATGGAATAAATCAACACCTCTCAGTAATGACTCTCAATGTAGAATGGTCTCGATTCCCCCCCAGTCAAAAGACACAGATCAAGAAGGAAAATCCAACAATACGCAGCATACCAGAACCATGTTTAATTTAAAAAGATACTCAGATTAAAAGTCAAAGAATGGAAAACAGAAAAAAAGCAGGAGTTGCTATCCCAATTTCAGACAAAGTGGATTTCAAGCTAAGATTAATCAGAAGAGACACAGAAAGTCACTATATATCAGTTAAAGAAACAATTCAACAGGAAGTGTTAATAATGATAAACACATACACAGTGGATACCGGCATAGCCAGCTCCATAAAACAAACATTACTGGGCATAAAAACCAGACACACACCAATACAGTAGTCGGGAGGGGCCTCAATACCCCACTGTCACAAATGGACAGATCAGCTGGACAGGAAACCAACCAAGAAATATCAGGGTTGAACCAAACCTTTTAACAAAGTTACTTAACAAATACCTAGTGTTCTGTCCAACAACAGGATACACCTTCTTTTCAACTATGTTGACTTTGAATTAAACCTTCTGTGACCATTTTTAAGAACTGTAGAAAATCTGTCCAAAAAGCTGGACCCACTGTTCCCTGTTCATTGCTTTTCTCACAGGAACTAAGTCCCAGAGGGCACAGGCCACGGACCTCTTGTTCTTTTTCCTTTCCCATCTAAGGAGAAAAAGGATCAGTAATACCTGTTGATTAACAAAAGAATGACTCTGCTATATTATGCTTTCTGTTCCTACTGTGTTGTAGACCCTATGCAAAGAACTTTACGTAGATTACCGTTTTTAACCTTTTGTTGTGAAAATTCTAATAATTACTAAAGCAGAGAGAATAGCCTGATAAATCTCCAGATACTAACTTCATTTAACAATCATTAATATTCAGCTATGTTTGTTTGCTGGAACATTTTAAAAATAAGTTGCTGATAAGATATTTCATCTCTAGTTTAGCCCTGCAGTATATGTTTCTTAAAGAAAAAGATATTTACTTATGAATCACAATTACTATTATTAGACTTAACAAAATATGTGGTCTTCTTTCACATCATCTAATAGCATGTCCATATTCAAATTTCTCCAATTGCTATTTTAAAATGTCATGTTATAATTGCTGTAGTCAAACCAAATGCCAACAACATGCACGAACTGCATTTGGTTGCTACGTCACTTGATTATCTTTCAATCTAGGACTGTCCGTGCTTTTCTATCTCCGAGATGTGGGTAGCTTTGTTGCTCACAGCAGCCTGCAGTGTGGAGACAGAAAGTTAGGGCGTGGCAAAGCTGGCAGGGGAAGTGGGTGTGACTTGTTCATTACACGATCCTGGAACCCATGGCAGAAGTCCTCAAACCCACATGTGACCTCTTATGAGCACTTAGGCAGGTTTTCTGGAGGTTGGCCTAGACCTGACGTCAGCCTGCAAAGTGGGTGACGGAAAGAGACAGTCACCTTCAAGTACTCCCTGTCCGGCCTCCTCTGCATAGCTGACCTCCTGCTGTAGGGCACACAGTACTCTATCTTTTCCTACTTTTAATAAAACTTTGCTACCATTTGCACTTGTCTTAACCAATTCTTTACTCGGGATAGAAAGAACCTAGAAACTTTCTCCAGGAGGAGACTCCAGCACCCCAAAGCCCAGTAACAATGTGACGATTCTTAACCTTATTTTCTGACAAGTAAACTGACTCTGAAAGTGCTCTGGGAGCCCAGTGTGGCTTCTGGAAGCCAAGAGTCATTGGCATTAGAACCGACATTTACTTCTGTCTGCTCTTTCTGGCATCCTATCTCACCTCAAGAAATAAAGAGTAAGGGCACCAAAAAGTTTACTTGAAATGTTCAAAAGCAATAGCCCCTTTGGTATTGCTTTCCAGCACATTTGAACAGAGTACTGCACAGAACGGGGACAATGGCAAAAAGAGCGATTGTGCCCTGAGGAATGAGAAGCGATATTTGCCCCCTCCATTCTGTGCCAGGAAGAATCTCTGCAGTGGGTGAGTGCAAGGTAACGAAGTTCTTATCCTTTAAATAGGGGGTCCCAGGCCACCTCAGCAGCTGAAATCTGAAATCAGATCATCTTTCCTATTTACAACCCGAACACTGAGTAAGCGATTTGCAAAAATGCACACACTGGCCGTGCCCCCTTTGATAAGCAAACATGAGCGCTGGCTGCTGTCTACTGAGTGCGCTCCCTGGACACGTGCCACGTACTCCCCGCGATGAGGGGCATCACATCGAGGGCAGGAGGAACCGAGCCTATGGGCTAAGCTCCCTCTGCCTTCAAGTTCTTTTAGGCCAGGCTGCTCTGCAGAGGTTTGTACAGCAGCTTCTCTGAGAGCAAACGCTATCTGATAAAAGCTCAATAGCTCTGAGAATTGAGTTACAGCCTCCTTCCCTCTGCACACACCCAGAGTGCAATTGAGTTTCAAGATTCCATTTCTCCCGTATTGCTGCAACTCAGGAATTCACTTTTGAAATCCTGATGCCTGATGAATGCATTTTTGAAATGTATGTCCCCAGAATATCCTGTGGGTATTTAATAGCAGAGATGAAAAATTCCAACTCTCTGGCTGTGTTGTTTTGGATCTGGCAGCATCTTACAATGAACTCAGCTATATCGCGCATAAAGGTGCCCTTTCCCCAGAAAAGCAGCAGGGGAGACTGCACCCGGTGAGGAGGAGTCTGCCGCAGGACCATGTGCAGCCCAGGGGGACAGCCTGGCCTTCGCGAGCACAGAGCAGCACGGCTCTGCTCCGAAGACTCCGAGACAGTTCTTCGACCTGTGATTCCAATTTTCAAAAGTCTCCAATGCACAGTTGTTTTTTTTTATAAACAGAAACTAGACCGCGGCCTGAGAAGCTGGTTACTGAAGCCGTAGGAGACAGCGAAACAACTGCTGGGATCCCCTGAGAGCCTGATAAATAGGCCGGGCCCTGTGCGGGCAGTGAGGGGAAGGCGGGAAAGGCGCCCAGGTGCTCTTCCCTGCAAAGAGGGCCATGCGCTGTGGCTGCCGAAGTCGCACTGACGCATCGCCAGTCAGGAGCTGAGACGCGATTCCAGCCGCAGTCCCTGCTGCAGTTTTCTTCTCCAGTGTCCCGGCAGAGACCATTCCCAAAGAGGACCCGAAACTCGTGCTCCCGGTAGGAGTCTAAAAGTTTCAACTAAGATACTTTTCAAGGCCAGATTCCCAGGAAAGCCGTGTCAACCCTTCAGACTCCCCGGAGCTATTCTGGTTCTCCCAGCACCCAGCCCACGTCCTATGCAGCATTTACATTTGGGAGTTTTCACTCCGGGGGCCCTAGGTTACAACGGGATAAAGTTAGGCAAGATCGATGTCGGTCGTGAATACCGTGTAAAAGCTGGACGGCCACTAGTGCCCATCAGCACCTATTGACCCCGAGTCTGGAGGACGCGCCTTGCTCTTGGAGAAGCCAGACTTCCCTGCATCCTCCCACATGCCTTCTCTTCCTCTGCACCAGCAAATACGCCAGCAGTCGGCCGGTATGGATAGCCAGGAGAGAGGGTTCCCAGCACAAAGAGAAAGTGGCCCCCGGACTCTCCCAGTATTGGCAAAGCTTTTCCTGTGCCCTCAGTTTCCACTTGGAAGACCGATCGCTGAACATGCAGCCCCAGATTCATCCGTGAGGAAATCAATAACAAATCAAGCAGCTATTCATTCAGATTTATTGGCATAACCAGGTGAGGCAGCCACAAACCTCGAAGAGTGGGCTGTTGATTACAAGTCAGGCAGTTGGGAACAAGCTATGGCCGGATTTCATGCCCGTGTGAATAAATTCTGCTGTCGCCGGAGACGGGACAAGTGGTAGCTCCAACGGATGGCTCCTCAGGAGGCAGGAGCTCCACTCCACTTACAGCTTGACGAAGCTAATCAGTCCTAATCTTGACATAGCTCACGAGTACAGAAGAGCCTTCTCGAAGATGTGGGGATGATGCTCTCTTTGAACAGCCTTGTAATTTCTATGCATGAAAATCTTTGCAGGAACTTTCATTGAGTTGTCAATTTGGGAAGTGGATCATTTTCAGGATGTTTTTTATGGAATCCTTCGATGATACCCAGCAATCAATGGCAGATGGCTCCTACTGACACTGTGGGTGCCTCCTGGAGCTGAATGGCTCCACAGGGAGTCTGCAGTTGAAACTCTGGGTAATTCTGGAGCTGGAACAAAAGCTTCGACGTGTCCTGACAACATGATACCTTTGCAAACGCTAACATTTATTTTAAAATCCAAACCTTGCAATTAAAAACAGAAAGCGTGGAAATAAAGACAATTCACTCATTTTCTTTTCTTGCTTTAAGATTCTGCTTTCTCTGGCTCAGTGCCACATGGCACTTGGAGTTTCGTCATCCAGTTTGGAACAAATGCCTTCCACTCTGTTGGCGTTCCCCTTACCTCGCCACTTTGTCTCTGAGAAAAGAACTATCTTGCTCCTGGAAGGGTTGACATGTCCCTAACCACTTTTACAGCTGCATTTACTTATGAAAAATAATTGGAGATGACTGATGTGAGTCAAACTTAATGCTCACAGGACCCTGGAGACTTCACCGTCAGATGACAGGAATCAGAACATACAGGTGGCACGTTTCTGTTTAGTGTCCAAATTCCATCAACACAATGCACATTTCACAGAGCAATCAGAGGAACCTGAATTGTCTCTGATTCAGAAAAAAAACAGGTGATAATTCCAAACATCTGCTTCTTAAAAACATTGCCACTTAGATGAGAAGCAGAGTTCTTGCTCTGAGAATAAGGCCCGGTGTTCCTGCCAGCCATTGCTCCCAGGAAAAATGGTCCCTCGTGGGTGTTGTCATTCATCTCTGCCCTCAGGAGGGGAGCAGCCTGAGATCCTTTGTGTACAATGGGACACCAGGGTGACAGTGGCAGAGTGGGTTCCCTGCTTGGTGCTGGAGTCACATTCTGGGCAATGTGACTCTGCATTTATCTCCTTGGTGCTCCTGCATATGGCAGGGCTGGTGATGGGCCAGATCAAGTGCAGTTCCACCTGAACTTTGAGAGAGAGGGGGCCCTGAGACCCTGCTGGTATCCTGGGCTCCTTGTCCAGCTACTAAAAAGGAAAGGCCCTTGGAAAAGAATCACACCCTCTGACCCTAGGAACAGATGTGCCTCAGCGACTCCAGTGAGCCCCAGAGGGAAGAGCCCACCTCTGGCTGCAGGAGGAGCTCACAGGAGCCCAAACCATCAAGCCTCAGAACAGGGAGTGAATCACGTGAACTCTGTGCAAATGTTTTAGCTGCTGAGTTTTGGCGTCGTTTGTTGTGGGGGTCACACGAGTTCATACCCCATAGCAGCCTCACACTGTGCTGGTCTCCATTTCTTTCTCCCTGTTCCTCTCTTCTCACAGTCAAAGCAACTCCAAGGGAAGGAACGGTCCCTACTTGGGAATTAGGGCGAAGGATCCCACTTCCATGCTGTTTACCAAACTTCGTGGGCCTCAGAGCCCATTTTCACCTCCTAAAATCAGTGAGAGCTCCAGAAAGCTACTACTTCTGTGGGTGATGTTTATTTATCAGACTAGAAACTAAAGCTGAGAAAATGGTGAAACTCAAAAAAAATAAGTACAATACACAGCCTTGCGAATCCCTGGTTTTACTTTCCTGGCCTTAATTATCTGTGATCAAACTGCACTCCAGGAATATTAATGTTTGTCTTGACTCTTTCGAAGAGAGAGAGAGACCACATTCCAATAACTTACATGTATTACAATCATTTGACTATCAGTTATTGCATTAATCTTTTCCTGGGCTACTTTAGAAGTTGAACATGGTCATAAGGACCTGTCTCCAGGGAAGACGGCAGTTTAAGGTTACACGCCAGCTGGGGTTCCAGGCATCCACCAGGGGTCTTGGGACAGACCCCCCACAGTGAAGAGAGACTCTGTCCTCATCCTCATGACCTTGACCTTCAGAGTGGGGATGCCACCCCAGGTCAAGAGACCATCCCAAAACATCACAGAAAAAATGAGAGTCGAGAACACACACAAACTTCGGTATTATTATAAAAGTTATTTTGCCCTTTGAGAGCCTCTGACTTAGGCTGACATGAAAGGACCAGCTGGGCTGTGGTCCCAGAGTCTCCCAAACTCTTTCGCAGCTCTGTGAGGTTTTGCTCATGAAGATAATAATCTGAATATAAACAGTAAGTGGCTCACTCGTTAGAAGGCTCTGGAACTCACTACACAATGATAAAATGCATATAGTTAATAAGCGTTCATATAGTGTAAACACTAAAAATTATTATAATCACTGCATCTCCATGGTAATATTTATTTATAATGAATTACATGCTTACATGAGAATTTATTGAGCTAAATGGGGAACTAATTACAGGCAGCCCGATCAGCTCTTGAGACAGTTTCTGCTCTCCCTGGGTGATCACTGCCGAGAGAGTCTGATCTTTACCAAGCGAGTGGCGATTCCTGGACTCCTGCCGAGACCCGTGCCACTCTTTCCTGTCCTTCAGCCCTTTGTACATCGCTGCTGTCAGTCAGGCCTGACCCACACACTCTTCACAGGCTCAGGTCCCCGGGTTGAGCCCCCTGCACCTGCAGACCTTTCTCACCACTGAGCACTGAGGCTTCACCACTGCCTTACGCGGGCCTCAACGCCTTCCCTCCAGGTGGGGAAACTGTCGCCAACGCCCTCAAGAAACTTGACAGATAAAGTTGAAAAACTAGAAAAGAAAGAAAAAGAAGACTCTGCTCACTCTTTCACTCAACTGGTCACATTCACCAGTCAAAAACTTGCTGTTCACCCGGCCGGTGCGGTACAGAGCTCAGAAGGAGGGCTTTGAAGATGAATTGTTAGGAAAACCTAAAATAAAGCCGCCTGGCCTGGAACACGGTCAGACCCACCCCACCGACCCCCGACGATGTCACCCAGGGTTGAGCAGAGACTCTGAGGTCTCTTAAGGAGGGGCGGATGGCACCTGCTCCAGTGGCCACAGTGCTAGGGTTCTGCTCCCAGTGAAAGATGGGCCTGTACATCCTCTCTCAGGTGGGGGCAGCTGGGCTCAGCAAAGAAACGGCCCCACGTGACTCCCTGGATAGCAAGAGTGCCAGAGCAGCTTTCTCCCCCTGCAGCCTAGCCGCCACACTGTGGGGAAGCCCAGCCCGGTCTTTCCCGCAGCTGAGCAGAGAGCCTCACTCCATGTTGTCATGAAGAAGAGAGAGGAAGCCGCTGGGCGTGGTGGCACAAGCCTGTAATCCCAGCACTTGGGAGGCTGAGGCAGGAGGATCGCTGTGAGTTCGAGACCTGCCTGGGCTACATAGTGAGTTCCAGGTCAGTCTCAACTATACAGTGAGACCCTGTCTCAAAAAAAAGAAAAAAAAGAGAAAGACAAAGTGCAGTCCAGAGGCAAGGTTAGAAATGAGAGATCTGTATCTATGGCCTTGGCGTAAGATGATTTGAGAGAAGATCTCACACACAAGGGGGCAACGTGAGCTTCTGTCCAGGTCATTGTTTCTCCTACCTGGGGAAGTACATGCGCACTAAGCCCTTTGCGCAGGACCATGGACAGAGCAAGAGTTTAAGAAATATTATTTCTCATTCTCACTGTGACTTCTACTCTGCTGCTGCTGCAGCTGGTGGTGGCCTTAGTACTGCTACTCTCTGGCCAGTGCTAGCTAACACTAGTTGCTGGCACCTGTTAGAGTCAGAAGGTTGGTTACCTCCCTAATGGAAACTGTCTGCAGGCCACACAACACACACACACACACACACACACACACACTTGCACACTCACACTCAGCCAAATTTTTGAAACTCACGAGGAAGGCTGAGGGGTAGCTAGGTATATTAAAACATAAATTGGAGGATTCAAAAGGTTCAGTGAGGTCTCCCTGAAAGGCCTAACTTTTCTCACCCAGTTAGGAAGGCAGCCTCTGCCACAACCGCCTCAGCATCCCGGATCCAGTGCAAGGTTTGCACCTGAAATCTGGTAGATCAAGCTGCACTGAGAGCGATGTCCTTTCTAGCTGACAGCTCCCCGCTGACCGAGTCATAACCAGGACACAGCAGTCTGCTCCTCCCACAGTCTGTGCTGGTCTGGGGGCTCTCACCGTGGCTCTTACCTTACCGGGCAGCTGCTGAGGGAAGGACCGCTCCTCCCACCGCCCCAGCCGTCCAGCTGATGGGGCTGCTTTGGGCCAGGGCAGATGTCTTACTTTGGGAGAAGCAGGACTCGAGTGTCCTGAAAGTTGGGGTCTCCACTCCCCACCGGGGACTCTTGGGAACCGAGTGACTGTGCTACCTCAGCTCAGGGAGCCTCCGTGTTCCCCACTTCCCCAGGCGGAAGTGCTCTTACCTCGGAAGCTCCTGCCGCCACTCCAGGCTCCGTGGAGCACTCAGAGGATTTGGTGACTGCTCAGTAAATGTAAAATTGTCATCGTCGTCATCATGTAAGCATTACTCCCGGGAACAAGCACTGTTCACTAGAATTGTGTCCACGGGGAAGAGGACTGTCCCTGAGGGGGGACTGAATGGCCCTCAGGGGCTCCGACACCCTGACACGGCGGGTGTAACATCTGGACTGACTCAGGTGACTCAGTTCGTGCACTGATCGGCACTGCGAAGAGAATCCATTTTCATGGTGTTTCTGAATTCCACACTAAAGGTGCGTGGGTCCACATGTCAGTTCATTGTAGCACTGAACAATTGGGATGTGAGAAATCCATTCGTACCGTTGCTTTTATGATAGATGTTTTTACTTGCCCCCCATGGTCCACATTTCAATTAAGAAATTTCAAGTTTTATAATAGATCAATGAGCAGGCTTATTAATTTAACAAGAAAGTTTATATGAGTGTTCAATTCCTTTGTCTACTTTCTTTTCTCTAATTTTTAAAATTATCAGGAAAAAAAATAAAATTCAGATAGAGATAGAGCATTTTAAAATACAAAGAATAAATTTGCATAGAACTGAATACACACTTTTATGGCTCATGTCTAGCTGTCTCAAAGCCTCATGTAGTCATAGATGGTGCTCTTTCAGAGGTGGATGAGTATAGAGTCCTTGATGCTGGGATCAAAGATGTGAGTGCTACCCACCCTGAGGGTATGAGGGACAGAAAGAGGCTCATTGTTAGTTACTTGTACATGGTCTTGTTTCCTTGCTGCCTTCTGCCTGACCTGCTTTGCCATGAATGGTTTCTCCTCTGTGATGTCCTCTGTCAGGCCACCCTGCCTTGGAGCCAGCCGATTATGAACTGAAACCTCTACAAACTGTGAGCCAAGTAAACCTTCCCCCCTTTAACTTTGGGTGTGGGATATTTTTGTCTCAGCAAGAAGAAAAGTATCACACACACACACACACACACACACAAACGGAAGATGCAGCAGGCTGAAAGCTGCCTGTGGGGATCTGTGTTGGTGTCCAGGGTGACACCAGAGCCATGCAGGACACCTCCAGCAGGGAAAGGAGGTGGGGGAGGTGAGGTCTCACTATTGTTTCTTACAGTGACATGTGAATAGATACTAAAATACTATGTAAGAAGTACACTTTTTAGCTAAATGTCCTTTACTGAATAAGCTAGAACTAATAATAACTCTAAAAACTTGAAAATTCAAGCATTTTTTTCCTCAAATTTACTAGCTTGGATGACCGACCACACACTAAACATTGTCCTCAGGCTTCCCTCTTCCCGTTGACCGTACAGATCGCTTTCTCAGGTTTCTGCCCAGCCTGTGTGTGGCGCCTTCTCTTCCTGTGAGAAGCTTCGTCATCCTTTCTCTAACCCAGAGCCCCACTGCTGATCCCCAGCTCCCTCCTACCATCACTTGCCACTTGAGGACCCAGCCTGCCACGCATCCACTGATGAAGCCGACTGCTGCCTCCCCTGTGGCATCCAAGCAGCCATCGGCTCTCCTGCAGCAGCTGCAGAAATGATCCCCTCAACCACCACTGCCCCTGCCTCTGCCTAACCTCCCCACGCCTGGTCTGCCACCAGTGGGCAGGATGCTCTTCCACAAATCCAAACCTCCCCGCAGCCCTCTGTGCTGCCCCCACTCTCAAATTCAGAATCTTCCCCAGAACCTTGTACGGTCAGTCTGCCAGATTGGCATCCTTTCATTCTCCCAGAGAAGCCAATGCTCCACCAGCAAAGACCTAAGACTTGCACTCTCTGCTTGGGGCCCCACCGTGCAGCCCCCCAGCCTTCTTCTCTGAGATAATGCCTGACCTTTTGACATCAGTTGAGCAAAGGTCACAGGGACAGGTTCCTTGCTACAGATTTTCATTCTAGTCCCTTCCTTCAAGGCAATGTAAGTGAACCCACATTTTAATCAAGGTATAACTTACATGCACAGACCTTAAGAATCAAGTTCTGCCTGGATATTTAGCTCAGTGGTTCTGCCACCTGGCCTGCCTCACAAGTGCAAGGCCCTGAGTTTGATCCCCTGTACCAAAAAAACTAAAGAATTAAGTTCTGTAGGTCTGACAACTCTGTACACCCATAAAGCCACTACCCAGCAGGACAGTACACGTGTGTTACCCAGAAGGTCACCTTCCCTTAGAAACAACTGGTATTCTCATTAACTCCATGGCTTTTTTGGTGGACTCCATAGTGCTGATGCACACATTCAGAGGCTGCTACTAGTAAATATTTCACCTCTTTCTTTTCTCCCAATATGACTTGTGTTTCTTTTTCCTGCCTTATCACATTGGCAGGTCATTCTATCCAATGTTGAATAGTTACTGAGAGGGGACATTAGAGCCTTGTGCCTGATCTTACAGGGAAAGTGTTCAGTGCTTTACCATTTGTGTGAGGATCTGATTAACTGACCACACTACACTGGTTTGGCTTGTCTTTGGACCCCAGAGATTAGCATTTAATGGGCACTCAAATTATCTTTGTTGAATGAATGATCTTGACATAATTTCAGCCTTGTCTTGAGATGGGTAATTGTATGTGTCAGCTTGGCTGGAAAACCAGGTGCCCAGATAGTCAGTTAAACATCATTTCCAGGTGCATCTGAGAGGTTGTCTTCAGGGGGCTCAGAACCCGAATCAGTGCTCTAGGGGAGCCACCTGGGGCTCACCTAGCATCCTAAGAATTGTGGAAGGCCTGGATGGAGCCAAAAGGAGGAAGGAAGGAGAAGCCAGCCCCTCTCCCCTACTGCTGAGCAGGCTCAGTCTCCTCCAGCCCCAGGGCTGGGGTGCACATCGTTAGTGCTCCTAGGCTTAGGGTCTGAACTCGGAGGAGCACCTCCTCTCATTACTCAGTCTCCAGTGCAGACGGCAACCAGGGGACTCCCAGCCTCCGTGACAAGGAGTGGATTCTTGGTCTGGTGTCTCCTGTTGGCCATTTCTCAGGAAATCACAACTAATCCTGATCAAGTCATCTAACTCTCAGTTTAGGGATGTTTAAAAAACTATCAGCTGGGGAATTTGATTGCCTCTGTCTTCATATCACGTATCCAAGAAAATAAATACATACATATATTCATGAAGTTGTTTTTTCCCCTGAAAAGAGGTGCCTAAGCACTGTTTCCACACTGTGACTAACTGCTGAGGATCACAAATGCTGCCCCCTGCTTCTGCTCTGCTCAGGTGTCACCTCCGGGGCTGCCTTTGCATCATGAAGACAGAGGTCCTCTCATTGCCACCAGGCTGGAGACTTTGGTCACCACTGCAGGAAAGCGGGCTCCACCTCAGGCCCCACAGCCCCGCTTCAACCTCACTCCCTGCGCTCCCCAACCCCCTCGAGGGTCTGGAGACTGAGGAAGTACCGGCCCTCTAGGACCTCCTCATCGTCACGTATTCCCTGGTGCACGGAGAGGGAAGGTGTGACCCTCGAAGCCAGGGCACAGTCTCCGAGGTTCCTACAAAGGTTACAAGTCTCCAGGGCTCTGCAGGGGGCACTGAGCAAGGGAGACGTGAAGGGCAGGGTTGGGAGTTTTGATCCTTGCCTGGGTACTTCCTAGCTGTGCAGCCTCATTTATTAACCTCTCTGAGACTTAGTTTCCTCATTTTAAAACGAAGACATGAATTTCTACTTCCATGGTTTTCTGTGAAGCATAAATGGCATTGTTACCTTTGTTAAAAGAGAAAACTATCTCATAGCAGAGGGAGCAGGTACCTAACAGTGGGCTTTCCTCTTGCTGCCATTGCTACTACTGTTATTGCTAGTATTACTGCCACTGTACTAACTGCTGACCAGATCCTGAACAGATGCTAAAGTTCACCGCTGGGATGGGGCTCTTCCCCTACTTCCAAAGCTCTTTGTCCTGGGACTACTGGGGGCCTGTGCCTGGGGAGGTCTATAGCAGGGCTTGCCTCACCTGGGGCTCTGTGCCTGCCCCACAGCTGCTCGGATGCCTTCTTGTTCATTGTCTAATTCGCCCTCAAGCTCTCCCAGGATGGACAGCATGGGGGGGTGGTGGCAATCTGTTTGTTGGTGTAGAAGAAGACCTTGGACTGGTTAAAGTGCCAGGGAATTAATTATGGCCAAGTCCAGCGTTCAATGCCTCCCGCTCTCGTTAGCCCAGCAGGGGAGTCTAATTAGCAAACTTCCTTCCCATTTACACCCTGAGTTCTTGCTGCCGTTTAAGTGAAAGATTCTGCTTTCACCAAGAGCACACCTCCTTTTGTAAAACGTAGGGTCAACAAATGCAGAAACCAGCCAGAAACGGGAATGCAGTCTGCAGCGGAGGCCAACACTTTCCTTAGCAAGCCAGCCACGGGGACTGAGAGGGACGCTCTGTGCATCCCAGTCTTTCAGAGCTGCCAACAGAACCCTGCGGGCATTGGGGTGGGACATTCTCCTCAGGCATCCTGGGGATGCTCGCTTCCCGCATTGTCACCTGCTCCTCCACTCGGGGCCCGACACAAGCACCCCCGAGTCACCAAGGGTGTACCACACTCTTCTAGAAGAGCAAGGCCGACTTCGAGGACCACCCAGCAACACGCACCCTGCTGAAGACAAACCCTGGGCAGACAGTCCTGTGTTCATCAAGCCATCTTCTCCGTCCTCCTTTGTCAATGGAAGTAAGGGCTAATTGTGGCTGCACTCTGCAAACGCAATTAGCCACTGTGAATCCATTTCCTTGCACTGAAAACACTTTCAGATACCAGGAGCATTTTCTGGGGAAAATGCTCGGTGCTCCACACCTCCTTGCCAGACTTTGAAAATGATGGAAACTCAGACTTCCATAGAGGCCCGGCCGCGAGAAATTCACGGGCTCCTGCAGAATCAGATGACAATGTAGGTTGGCAGCTAGGAGCAGAACCCTTTAAGTGCCTCCCTGGAACATGCTTATCTTTCCCCACGATTTGCACCGCAGCTCCTGTGTGTGAGCGTGTGCCGATGCCCGACACCAGCTGGGCCTTTAAAGTGGTCTCCAGGGCCCTCTCCAGTAGCAGCCTCCGTGCCTCCAACACTCTTTTGGGGAGAGCAGTGCAGTCTTCTGAAGAAGGCGTTGCCAGGTAGCCTGCAGCGTGCTGCCTGGATATAAGCCAGGAAGGCCCCTGCCTACTTGATTCTTAGCACACGGGCTACTCGGCTTCCTGCAGTGGAAGATCACTTCCTAGCTGTTCTCTCTGCAGCCTGATGGTGGCTTCAAGTTCCAGGTGCTCCATTGCCTCCTCTGGTTCAGCCAAGGGATAAGGCAAAGATCCCTCTGCTGGCTGAGTCATTGTTCTGAGTACTCAGCCATCGATGTCCTTTAGGAGACACACTTCATGCCAGAGAGAGGCCCCTGCATGGCATCTGCGTCCCAATGGCCACATGGGGTTCCCCACACCCTCTCCGCTCTCCATACCCACAGCTCCAAATGACACTGCTCCTTAAGCACCTGTTTTACGACAGCCACTCAAAGGTCACTATGTACTGGGGCAAAGGCAGCCCAGGGGCCACGGGTTAGCTGGACTTTCTGTGACACTAGAACCTGTAACCTGAAGCCCATCACCCAGAGCTTGGTCACCTGTGTACTGAGAGGAAAGTCAGGTTTGTGGGGCATCCTGCGAGGAGGGCAACCAACTCTCCCCCGAGGCCACCAGCTGCCAGGAGAGCTCAGGCTTTGTGAATGAAGACGATGCAGGGTCTCTAGAGAAATCTGAATTTTAGGAGAATGGCCCAGAGTGTGCCAGCACAGCACATCCAAGTGACAGCCCTACCTGGAGCAGAGGCCAAGGGTGCTGGTGCCGCCACAGAGCCTCCATCGAAACCATCCCTGGCTCACCAGCTGCACAGCTGCCCTGGAGAAGGGGAATGACATTAGCTCCTCCTGCTGTGCGGGGGTGTGAGCTATAGAAATTGCAGCCTGAGTAACAATGAAAGTAATAATAATACAACACCACAGACCATCCTGAGAGAGCCAGCACCGTTTAAACTCCCCTAGGGGGAGTGCCAGTTCAGGCATGTGATTGGATTCTAGGCCCTTTAATTTGGCCGCGTCTGGGTGGGGCCGTCCGTGTTTCTGCAGCCTGACACGTCACTGAGCTTCCCAGTCTCTTCGGCCCCTTACCAAAGCCCCTTTCCAATGGCCACGCGTGCTGCTGCCCACGGCTCCGCTCCTGGTCTTGCGCTGCACACGCTCCAGTGTCCCTGTGACCAGGGCCACTCGGGCTCCACTGTTCCCAGCCCCACGTTCTCAACACTGTGGATCCTCCTGCCGCACGTGAGGGAGCGTCCTCCACGCCTTGGTGCTGGGATGGAGCTGCTGAGCCGGGGGCAGGTGCTTCTCCGGTACAGCCCAGGGCTCCCTTCCGCTCTCTTCTCCACTGACTCGGCAGAGCTGCTGCTGCTCCACCCGATAGAAGCCCTAGACACTGATCACAGCCAGTTAGGAAAGGGATTGAAATTGTATGCCCCATGCACCACCGTCTTACTTTGCATTACTTTCCAATATAATTTTTAGTAAGAGTTATCTTTCTAGGCATTCTTCTATTCTTTTCTGAATTTAAGAAAGCTTAAAAATTTTTAAGAATGTTCTGTGCTATGAAAAGACCAAGACTGAGAGAAAAAAAAAGAATAAAGTCATTAACAGTACTAAAAACTAAACAGGAGACAGAACTACAGATAGACTACGAACTTGAAAGCTAATAGGAAAAAGGAACAATAACCCCACACCAGTACAGCTGAGCCCATACGACAGGCCCTGGGGGCTGGGACCTGCAGGGGCCCTTTGTCTCTGGATTCCCTCTGAGCAGGGTGAGGTGTAGACCAGCAGCTCTGGCAGCAGCTCTGGGAGAAGTGAGCAAGGCTTCTAACCCAGTTTTTGCAATAACCAACTCGAATTGATCTTGAGTTTGGAATTTGGTCGCCCACCCGACTCCATCCTGAGCCTCACTGCCACCGTGTGCCTGTGCTGGGACAGAGCACCCAAAACCCACATCCTGTTTGGCAGAAAACTCGCTGCTGTTGCAGGATGTTTTGTAGCTCACCTAGTGTGTGAAACTTCCTTGTGACCCCCACACACACACACACACACTAACCTGACATAGTTCTGCTTCTGTGAAATTCTACTTGCTGTCCCCTGAGCCCTCCTCAATGGAAAGCATGGTGTAAAGGGAGAAATCAAACCACTTCTCGGTGCCAAGAGAACTTTCCAGGCACTAGCCCCCTCTGGGCCTCCTGCTTAATAAATGGACTCAAATCTGACACAGAGTGTGGCACATCTCCACTATTCTAACTCGCTCGTCCACACGTTTTCTCTCTGTGGGTGTTGGCCATAGAGCCACTCACTTCTGCAGGCCTAAAGTCAGCCCCCTGCTGCCCCTATCCAGTCCCTCCCTCTAGGGGGCAGCATTCATGGCAGGAGGCCACAATGGCCAAATCCCTCTCAGGACTCAAACCTCATCACATGATCTAGCATCAAAGATTTCTCAAGTTTTCCCACCACCCCAGGATGCACTGATAAATTTTAAAATTTTTCTATATAAGACTATTTTCTTTGATTTTTTTATTACACATTTTTCATCCTAGCAAAAGTTTCTCATCATTTAAACAACTTGAAATGTAGAACCTGGATAGCTAAAAACAATCTTGAAAGAGAAGAAAATGGAAAGAATCATTCTCCTGGCTATTAATACACAATATAAAGCTGTGGCAGTTAGGACAGAGTGGTTTTGGAGAAGTGGGAGGCACAGGTATGTGGAGGCTGTATGTCCAACAGCTCTCTTAGATGGAACAGAAATAAGTCCGTGGAGAAGGAGCAAGCCTTTTAACAAGTGCTACTGGAGCAATTAAACTTCATGGCCAATAGTGAGTCTCACTCTGAAACTCACAGCAACAGTAAGAATTAGCTCAAAATCAATTAATTTAAAATAACTGTGAAGACCTCAAACTATAAAACTTTTAGAAAGACAAATAAACAGGAGATGTTTCTAGGACCAGTACATCCAGGGGCTGCATTACTTTGAGCCAGTGTTAGTTCTCCTCTAGAGAGGGGTATGTCTCTGAGACGAGCAGAAGACACTCTGGGGCAGCCTGCTCTGCAGGTGTTCAAACCCTGACAGTGGCACTTCCAGTCTCCTGTGTTGTGTGAGGACCCCCAGGCCAGTTGAGACCCCTGAGCTCACCTGTCTGCGGGCGAGGCTCCAAGGTGGTCCACAGTGTGCAGCTCCCAGCAGCTACTGGAGGGTCCAAGGTCACCCACCAAGGATGAAGCCACACCCACAGCTGCTCTAGCCACACCGAGTTGGGGTTGTTGTGTGGTCTTCCTTGCTAACTTTTTTTTTCATTAAATTTATTGGTGCTTTTTAGGTACACAGTAGAGTTATATTCATCATTGGGACTTTTACTTTTACATGATATATCTTGGTTCTTCTCCCACTAACTTTTTAATTCATATTTTACTTCCAGTTTCTTTACAACATATATGGAGCATGCCCAGACATCGAGGCTCCAGGAACAAGTGAAGCAAATGCCACCCTACACCACGTGGGCGGACACAGAAGCGCCGAGGCCCATTTGCTGGAGGGCAAGGTGGCCCAGGAGCACAGGAGACCCTGTGCAGCCTCTGCAGGAAATCTGCAGTAAAGGAAGAAATGAGAAAGGAACGGAAGGCAGGGAGAATCAAAGGGGAAAAGGGGACCCGCTCTGTCCGACCTCATGGCTACCCTTCACGTGGTTTTCCTTAGAAAAATGCAGGTCCGGGTCATTTAGAATGGGCTTTCTTATGCACATAATCTTTGTTTCAAACTTTGTCAACGTGATCTGATTTTTTAAGTAAAATTAAATTAAAACGGGATATATTTTGCAAGCTACTGATTGCCCAATTCTATGATCCCTCTGAGGTACTGCACAAAGGAATCTAGGTCAGGAGTATGAGAAACACACTCATACAGAAATCCCTCTACCCTCGGTGGCTGACCTGCAGCCTGTTCCTGCACCTGAATTCGATTGATCTCATTCCACTCTCAAAAGAGCGCTCGGGCTCCATTAGCCGCCCCCTTCGCAGCCTGGGTCATGGGTGGGGAACACTCCCAGGAGACACCCGGGAGGAGAAACAGCTTGCAGAGGGGCCAACAGTTACCACACGCTTGGTCCAGGGCACTCCGAATGAGTCCCCCAGTGAGAAGCAAAGACAGGGATTTAAGACCACAAAATCTGGTCTCTCCCCGCAGAGGAACTGCCCGTCTTTTAACAGCAGAGCAGTTCTGTGAGAATTTTCTGTTCTTGTGAGGGACCAGATTCACAGGAGCCAGTGGCCTGAATCTGCAAATGTTTCTACCTGGTGAGAACCCTGAGGAGCCAAGACTCAAGGTGAGAGGCCCGCGATTCAGACTGGGGACTTCCCGCGGTGCTCACCGAACCCCAAATTGAGGCCCAAGAGAGGGAAGTAAAAGCCTAGCTTTGCAGGTCCACTGTCTTGCCGTCCTGTGTGGGTGGGTGGCTGGGGTGACAGCGGCAGTGCGTCTGAAGTCCTCACCGATAGCCTGCCTACCAGGCGCCATTCCTGCGCAGCCCGGAAAGGCGCACAGTCCCCGCCCCTGGGGCTCACGGGATCCACTCAGAGTGAGGTCAGAGCCTCTGGTCAGTCCCAGCTGCACGTAGCCCCTGGCTTTGCTCTAAATTCCAGAAAAACACCGCACAATACACCGCACCTATTCTCAGAGGCCACTGTTTTATTTACTGATCAACCGTACACCATCTATTCCTTTCTTTGCCTTTCCACTCCTTTTCCTCTTTTGTTTTTTGTTTTTTGTTGTTGTTGTTGTTTTTTAATTTAACCTTGCTCTTTCAGTACACTTGTCCCTCTTCAAAATCCCGTAACAATGAAATGTAGCCGAATTCATCGTTTTACCTGCGCATAAGTGCTTTTGATCTGTTACCTTAGAGGGGTGATTTATCTGCACCACAGCCTCCTCTGGAGAGTCCAGGGAGCCGCGAGGGCTGCTTGTGTCTTCTGGAAGGAGCCCCATCTGCATTTTCTTCCTCTCTCTCTCTCTCTCTCTCACACACACACAGTTTGTTCTGAGTTAACACTTTTCTAAATCTGAAAAATAACAGTTATGCTCTTATTCCTATTAAATGCTATCCAGGTTGAAAAGCTCTTTTCATTAATGTGCAATTGTTTCCAGGTGCCTGGGGCACTCGCCAAAAATGTTGCTGGGGTACTGGGTGCTGGGTCACCTTCTGGAGATTCTAGGTTCTTGTCCTGAACAGAAGAGTGGATAAGGCGGGGGCACAGGAAGGGAGGTTTTACATCTGTTCTGGTGGGGCAAGAATCCTGCTCTTCAGAGCTACTGTTCCAGTGACAAGTGTGACAATAAGCACAGGGCTAGAGCAGGCCACTGAGAGAAGGCAGTGACCAAACGCTCAGTGGCCGCGGTCTCTGCACCCTGCACTCCCCAGGCTGCAGTCCTACCGGAAACCTGCTCAGTTCCTGTGAGAACTGAAGATTGCACTCCCCGATTGTCTGCGGATGTAGAGTTTGGGATCCACACTGCACAAGCACCCTGGAACTTGGAGAGGTGTGGGCCACGCCCACTTCCCCAGCCTCTTCCCTGATGTTGTGTCTCTTTCCTGGAGGATTATTCCTAGGGAAGAAAGCCACATCCTATGGCCTGACCTTGCAGGCTCTGGAGTTGGTTCCCTGCCCGCAGGTGCACTCTACCTGAGAAAGGTGGCTTTCAGAAAGGCCTGGAGCAAATGGACGAACTGAGCTTTAGACTCAGAGCCTGTCATCAATGCTACCTGATTAGACAAAAGCGCTTTAAAATAAACACTGCATTTAACCCCTCGAGCTACTTCCATCATTGAACCTGTTATTTTCAAACCTTACACTCTTCAAGTATTTTGGTTCCTGTAGGAATGCTTTACACCTTCAACGACAAAAGGCTGAGATTTTTCGCTATCTACCTCATTTGTCTCTTGATAAAAATTTTCCAGCCTTTATCTCCTCCTCAAAGGAACATAATTTAAATATGAATGATGAAAGATGTTTCCAGAAACATAAACCCAATAAGGCTTTCTGAGGTGCACACTGCTTAATGTGAAACTTGGAGGTGACCCAAAAGAACTGAATGTTAGCAAATCATCCTTTCTAAGTTGGCAGGGAGGCAGTCTTCAAGGGGCCGCCAGCCGGTGGGAGGGTGGTGGAGGCCCCGGAAAGCTGCCTGGGAGGTGAACTCAGCAGGACGTTCCCGCAGGGCTTCGGGGTGAAGGTGGCGCTCCTGATACCTCCCATCTCATGCTGTAATACACACACACCCTTACTCTCATATGCAAACGGATTTCCAGAGACAGCCAACATGCTAAAAAACTACAGTGTGAATGTATTCCTTCACTATAAAAACATAGATTGCACATAAGATACTTAGGGGGAATAAGGAAGCTTTAATCTAACCTCACCGTTAGCTCTGAGCAGACACCGCTCCCTCTCCCTTGCCTCGCCTGCCCTCTCTCACTCTCTGTCTCTCTCCCATCGCCTCTTAATACAAACAAACGAGTGATGATTCCCCACTAGGGGAACACCCATCGGGTCTAGGGACATCTGGGACAGGGACCTTCCATGCCCATGGCCACTGGCAGGGCTCTGTCCACAGACAATCCGCAAAAGTAGGTGAGCCATTTCTCGAACTGGGCACGATCTCCCAGGCTCTGTGTCCTCCTTGTTTCACACTCAAAGCAAAGTCAGCTCAGATTTGACCCCGGGATCCACCTAGCAAAACCTTTGTTGTTTTTTCTGAATGCAAGCAGCAAAAACCCTGCCAAGACGTGAAGAGATGTCCCCCGGATCCCTCCACAGACTCGGCCCAGGCACCTCCTCATCATCCCCTGTTGCAGTTAATCACCGCATTGTTTATGGTAACAGTTATGAGAAAGAAGATTTGTTTAGTGCTAAAGTTTCACACCTTGGGTAAGGCAATTCATGCTCAGATTCTATTTGGGGCTTTCTTTATGAATTTGCAGCTTCCAGAGAGTTTGGGTCTATGGGAACCGGTGCTGAGCCTCTTTTAAAAACAAGTTGCGAATTGACAGCAAAGGTTTACTGAGCACACATGAGCACGTGGCTGTGTTCCCGTTGTATCTGGAGTACCGTAGTCACACACTCGCACGCACACACTTCCAGCCAGTACCACCTTGTCCTCTCCGAAGATGGGTTGGTCTCAAGATTTCATGCTGAATCCAAACAGTTTCAACAAGTAGAAGATACATCACATAAGAGTACAAGCTCTCAATGACGAATGTCGCTGTATTGCATACCTAAAATGTACCAATAAACTCAATGGGAAAAGAATAAAAGAATCCAGCTCTCCCACTCTGCAGAAAGGAGACACTTTCTCTTCCGATCGGGGCAGCTGTTTGGCCATTGGCTGGGCCCCGGGTTACGCCTCTCTGAGAGAAACACGGCAGCCAGCAGCAACGTCTTGTGACTGCAAAACTGAGATACAGGTGAAATTCCTCTGACTGGAGCTCGGCATTCTGAGGCCTCTCTCCAGCCCCGAGGTCTTATAGAGACCACGGGGACCAGCTGGAGTGACACCCTGGTGCGAGCCGTCACTGACCACGGTGACACAGCCTGGTCCCGCCGCGAAAGTTCACACCAGACACCCCACCCCCCTCCCTCCTCACTTGGTGTCCTTTTCTCCTGTATCCCACCGTCCTTTTGAAATTTTCCCTGTTTCCCCTTAAGTAATATCCTTTTCTACCCTGCCTCTGGGCTACCACACAGCATCTCATGAGCTGCTCACATTTTTAGGATAAATCAGAAGCAAAATTGCCCTTGGCCGGCTTCTTTTGGCCCAGTGAATCCCCCAAAGGTGGCACCATGGCCCAGCGCCATCTTGGACCTGTCCTTTCCACAGCAGATGCAATGCTGAAGTCCCCCAGACAAGGACCCGAGACTCCATGGGGAAACAGAGGTCCCTCCCATGCTGCTGGAGGAAGCCCAGAGAGGAGAGCAAGATAAAGGGAACCCGGGTATGAGGCTTGGATGCTGGAGGGGTCCGAGAAGATGGCTTTAGTGCTCTGAGGAAACGGGGCAGCCTACACTCGGGGCCCCAGTGAGCTGCACCTGCAGAGCACACAGCTTCAAGGGAGAACACAGGTGGTTTGCTAATCGGCGGCCTGCACTTGCTTGGGTCAGGGCGGCCCGCACTTTTCAGTTCAGGGCGATCCTGTCTGCCTGGGCATTCATTAGGGTTGTTTACATCTGTGCTGAGCAGGGGACATCCCAGCTCCACTATCCGTGCAGACAGGCTTGTCAGACCTGAGGTCAGACCAGCTGCAGGCCCTCCTGGAGATGTTTTAAGAGGTCAGAAAAGAAAATTGAAAAAATTAAACACATCAAAATCCCGCCAAGAAGTCCTGATGAGTCAACCACGTCAGCCACTCCACGAGTGGAAGAGGAGGGACTGTTGTCCTCCTAGGAGCCTGCGGTGGAGAGGCCCTCCACGAGGCGACCCTGCCATGGGGCCCTGGGCAAGTAACTTAGGCCCCGGCCCAGGACTCAGATCCACACTGTGGGAGGGCCACTGCACTCCAGGCCTGCCCTCTCCTTCAGCGCCTCAGCTCTGGCCTTTCTGTCACCAAGCCCAACTCAGCGGCTCCCCGAGGTGTGTCTGGCCCACAGTCTCTCCAGCACCCCGGCAACCCCTGGGCTGCCCTTGACCCACAGCTGCCAGGTGGAGCGCCCTCACCACAGGGGCCTCCTACCGTCCTCCTTTTTAATCAAAGGTGGGACCCCAGCTCCGCGTGGCCAGGCTGTCTGGTGAGCAATGGGTCACTGACTTCCAGCCAGTCCCGGGGGTCTGCGAGGTCCCCCTCCCAGGCAGCAGTGCATCTGCAGAGCCTTGGAGACCCTCGTTCCGGTCCAGACGCTGTCTGACCTGGGGGACACTGCCCCTTCACCCTTCTTTTTATTAATTGTATTGGTACATTTACATATACAATATAATGACATTAGTCACTGCGGATTTGTACCTTTACATAATCTATCTCCATTCTTATTGCCCCCCTTTGCCTGCCCTCCCTCCAACCCCTCCACCCCTCTCTATTTTCAAAGATGTCGTTTCCATTTTTTCATTTTCTCATATTAACTCCATTCCCTTCTTTGCTTTCACCTACCCCTCTCGGTTCCCCCTTCCCCTTTTCCTCTTTTCTTCCTATTTCACATTATCTATTTTACCTCTTAGTCCTTATTTACACTTTCAGTTTCTCACACCAGAGAAACTATTCTGCATTTACATAAGTGTGTCCTATTTATTTCACAAGAGTGTCACCTCAGTGTGCTTTCTCATTCTTTATGGCTGAGTAGTACTCCATTTTTTTAAAGTTTTCTTTATCCAGTCTCCAGTCGATGGGCAATTGGGCTGTTTCCAAGCTTCAGCTATTACAAACTGTGCCACTATAAACATGGGTGCACATTTATCACTGAGATATGATTCTTTTAATTATTTTGGGTGAAGATACCCAGCAGAGGAATAACTGGGTCAATTGGGACTTCCAGTCCTAGTTCTTTGAGATAATCTCCAGACTGATTTCTACAGTGGTTGCAACAGTCTACACTCCCACCAGCAGTGGAGAAAGGTTCCTTTCTGCCCACAACCCCACTAGCATTTGTTATTGGTTGATTTCCTGAGAACAGCCTTCTTTCTAGGGTGAGGTAGAATCTCAGCATTGTTTTCATTTGTATCCCTTGAATGACCAGTGATGCGGAATATTTTTTCATGTTTATTTGCTATTTCTACTTCTTTATCTGAGAAATGTCTGTTCATTTCAGATGCCCATTTTTGGACTGGGTCTTTAAATTTGGGAGATCTGATTTAAGTTCTTTATATATTCTAGATAGTAGACCTTTTTCTAGGAATAGCCGGTGAAGTTTTTCCCACAGTTTGGGTTGTCTCTTCACACTGTTGGTGGTTTCTCTTGCTGTGTAGAAGCTTTTTAATAAGGAGATCCCCCTTGTGGATTCTTTGTGCTAGTTCATGTGTAACTCAGGTTTTATTCATAAAATCTTTTCCTACACCAGTGTCCTCAAGAATTCTACCTAACCTCTCTTCCAGCCAGTTTAGTGTTTCTGTTTTAATATCTAGATCTTTAATCTATCTCAGTTTTAGCCTAATGCATGGTGAGAGATATAGGTCTAGTTTTAATCTTTAGCAAGTTGAACCCGTTTTTCCAGCATCATTTATTAAAGAGGCTATCTTTCCCCTGGTGAGGGTATTTGGCTCCTTTGTCAAAGATGAGGTGGCTGAGTGTGCCTGGAGTTGTTTCTGCATCTTCTAATCTGTTCCACTGGTCCTCAGGTCTGTTTTTTGCTAGTACCATGCTGTTTTATCACAGTGGCTTTGTAGTATAGTTTCAAGTTGGGGATTAAGATGCCCCCTACATTGTCTTTATTGCGTAGAATTGCTTTTGCTATTCTAGGTCTCTTATTATTCCAAATTAATTTTTGGTTTGTTTTCTTAAGATCTGTGAAGTGTGCTGCTGGGATTTCAATTGGGATTGCACTGAATCTATATAGCAGTTTTGGAAGTATGGCCATTTTCACTATATTGGTTCTTCCTATCCAAGAGCAAGGGATGTCTTTTCATTTTTTGATATCCTCTTTGATCTCTTTTTTCAGAGTGTTGTATTTTTCAGAGTAGAGGTCTTTGATTTCTTTTATTAGGTTGATGCCTAGGTATTTCAATTTTTTGGATACTGTTGTGAAAGGAATTGTTTTCTCCATTTCTCTCTCAGTGAGTCTGTTGCTCATGTACAGGAAAGCTATTGATTTTTGTGTGTTGACCTCATATCCACCTACTTTACTGAATTTGGCTATTAAGTCTAGAAGAGTTTTGGTGGAGTTCTTAGGGTCTTCTATATTAATAGAGCCAAGGACAAAAACCATATGATCACCTCAATAGATGTAGAAAAGGTGTTTGAGAAAATCTAACATTCATTCATGATAAAAACCCTACAAAGTTGGAATAGACTATTTTTACCTCAATCTGATAAAAACCATCTATGAAAAGCCTGCAGCTAATATACTAAATGATCAAAAACCGAAATCCTTCACACTAAAATCAGGAACAAGACAAGGATGCCCACTGTCACCACTCCTGTTCAATATAGTTTTGGAAATATTAGAAATTAGATGAGAGAAATAAAAGGAATAAAGATAGAAAACGAAGAAGTCAAATTGTCATTATTCACATGGTACTCTATATAGAAGACTCCTTTTGTCCTTCTGTTCCTCTCCCTCTCTATTCACCAAAGGAAGAGCAACATGGAAAAGCAAAGCCAAATAAACACAAGTGAACCCATTGGGAGGCACTGGGGTGCCTGGGGTGCTGCTCTGTGACAGATGAGACATCTGTGCTCTGCTCAGGACCACTGCACCCAGACTGTAGCCAGACTCTGCCCAAGCAACCTGCAGTCCGTCCCCAGGGGAACATCTAACCAGGCCCATCTAACCAGTAAGGCATCCCCACTCTTCGTGGGCCCACATGGCCATCTGTATCCCCACCCTGCATATGCACACGCATGACCAAGAGTGTGTGCGGAGGTCATAAAGCTGGCAGAGCACTGGCTCTTGGACAACTGGTCTGAGGACACAAGACACAGGCCAGGGCAGCTTGGAGCTGGCAGGACAGCAGAGACCAGGCTGTCGATCTCTGCCCGGCCCCTGACTGTTCTTTGGAAGATGCCTTTAGTGCCCTCTGCATTCTCCTTGCTCATTTTCATCCTGGGTGGTGCTCCTAACACTGACTAATGGTGCCCAGAAGTGCCCCCTCCTGAGCGCAGTGCCAAGCACACAGGGCCTGAGCATTCTGCTCTCAGTGTGGAGGACATGCTCCTGAGGGCTGGGTACTGGGCTCAGCCTCTGCTCCAGCAGTCCCAGCTTTTGGACCCTGGCTTAAACGTAGACACAGAGACAGAAATCTCAGCAGCACCATGTTCATGTGGAGAAACCTCCTAGACTCCTCTCAGTGGAAGGGAAGGGGAAGTCTAAGCGTGGTGTCATGGTGGCCTGCAGTCATCCCAGCAAAGCTTCTGACCGTGAAGCAGGTGTAGCCCGGGGGGAAGGAGCGGGCAGGAGTTCCCCAGGCACTTGGGCTGCCCTTCTACCTCAGTGGGAAGCCCCGTCTTGTGTCTGACCTTGACAATGGAGCCCAGGACCCTGTGTCTCACACAGCAGGTTCAGGATTCCTCACCACATTCTGCACTCTTCTATTTAATTCCACCCATGTTTTGTTTGGTTTCCTCCCAGGGAGGGAAACAGTCCCATGTCCTGATCGTGGCTGTATCCCAGGGTGATGCTGCCACCACTGGAACCCATTCAATCAGTAGGAGCTAGTTTCTCATCCCCTGGCGAGGAGCACATGAGCACCCAGGACATCGGCAGACTGTGCGGATGGAAGGCTTACGAGAACGCATCCTACCATTGACTCAGGACAGTCGTGGGCACTGCCCACATTACTCGGTTGCACTGCCCATGTAGTATGACACAGAGTGCATACATGTTGAAGATTTAGTTATGACTTTGATTTTTATCTCACATCCAAAGTCTTGATTTTGATGCCTTTAAAAAGATAATTTCTTCCTTCCTTGAGTTGTTATTCCCAATGTGAAGTGCTTTCACTCCTGGTCTTCTATCATCCAAGTCTTTGTGTTCCCTAAAGGTAACTGATCACAAGGACCACACCGCAGGGTCTGGGCGGGAAGGGACAGAGCGTTCCTGCTTACCAAGCTCTGCGCCCTGCTCTGGGTCCCAGTGAGTTCTGCACTAGATAAGAAGCAACAGTTTGGACAGCAAATGCTCCTCCATGGCAAGCTTCCAGACCTGTAAGAAGATTATATGTTAGATTCTCAACAGGAGTGTACTTGCCATTCTAGGCCAGGCCCAGGATCAAGCAGGAATCTTCAGCGTACTTCAGTGATCTACTTCAGTTAATTTTTGTGAGGGGCAGAACAGCTGTGTCTATGTTCACTTTCTTTTGTGTATAGATGTCCAGTCATCCCAGCACTGTGGTCCTTTCTCCGTTGTATTGTCTTCACCTTTTGTCAAAGATCAGCTGCATGTTTGGGTGGTCTATTTCTGGGCTCTTTTCTCCATCTGTTGATTGATCTGTCCTTTCACCAATGCACACTACCTTGATCACTCCTGGTTTTTCAGAGTCTTTGACTCAGATAATGTCAGTCCTCCGACTTTGTTTTTCTTCAGAATTCTGTCTGCTTTCCTGGATCTTTTGTGTCTCCACGTACACTTTAGAATCTGTTTAATGTAAATAGGTAAAATAATACTTCGAGCTTTTGGTGGAGATTGAGTTGACGATGGATTAACCTGGAAGGAATCAATGCCCTTACAGTGTTGACTTTTCCAGTGCATGAAGATGGAAAATCTTTCCACCACTTTCATCTTCTTTGGACTCTTTTATCTTTATTTCATAGTTGTCTGTATATATAGTACTTCCACTTATTTTGTTAGACCTACATATTTTATTATTTTGGTGCTTTTGTAAATACAATTTCTGAAATATCAGGTTCCATACTTTTATCACTGGCAGACAGGAAAGCAATTGACTTTGTATATTAACATGGTATCCTGCAACCTTGCTACACTACTGCATGACTTCCAGGAGAGTTTTGTTCTTTCTTGGGATTTCCTTCACGGGTAATCATATCATCTATGCACAAAGACAGTTTCATTTATTCCTTCCCCATTTGTGTATCTTTTGCTGTCTTTTCTTGTTTTACTGCATTAGCTAAGACCCCCAGTACAATGTTGACTGGGCGTAATAAGAGTGACATCCTTGCCTTACTCCATATTTTATCAAGAAAGAATACAGACTCTCTTCAATACATATTATGACAGTTGTAGGGTTTGTTGTTGTTGCAGATATTCATTATCAGGTTGAGCAAATTCTTCTCTGTTCCTAGCTTGCTGAGAGTTTTTATCATGGATAAGTACTGGATTTTGTAACATGCCTCTTCTGTATCTGATATGATCATATGGCTTTTCTTCTTTAGCCTGTTAATATAATGGATCATGTTAATTAATTCTTGAATGTTGAACCTGTCTTGTATATCTAGGGAAAATCCCACTTTACTCGCAGTGCATAATTATTTTTATACATTTTAGGATTCAATGGTCTAATATTTTATTAACTTAATCAATAATTAATAACCTTCCAAAACATTAATCAGAAGTCCAAGATGGATTCATTGGTGAATTCTACCAACTATATAAGAAGGCAGTGGTAACAGTTCTCCACAATCTCTTCCAGAAGCAGAGGAAACTTCAAGTTTCTTTAAATATAAGTCTACTTACATTATTTAATTGTCTTTGTGTGTGTGTGTTGTTAGTTTGTGTCTTTAAAGGATTTTGCCTAAGTGATCCAATTCATGGTCATAGAATTATTTGCAGTTTTCTTTTACTAATGTTTATCTCTTGGATTAGTAATGCTGGCCTTCTTCATTTCTGATGTTAGCAATTTGTGGCTTCTGAGATTTTTACCTGAGCCTCTCGAGGGGCTGTGCCATTTTGTCAAGCTTTTCAGAGAAACAGCTTTGGGTCTTGCTGACTTTCTGTGTTACCCTCCTGTTCTAAATTTCATTAATATCTCCTATAGTGTTTGTTATTTGCTTACTTCCCTCTGCGTTGTTTGGGCTCACCTTGTTCTTTTTCCCTTGCTTCCTAAGACGGGGCTCATGTTATTGATTTTCAATTGTTTTTCTCTTCCAATATACCCTTTTCGGCTGCAAATTCCCCTCTGCCTTCTCCATCTCACACATTGTGTTGCTTTATGTTATTTTTATTTAGTTCAGAATGATTTTTAAATTTCCCTTGCTACTTACTACTTTACCATTGGGTTATTTAAAAGCATGTTGTGTGGTCCCCAAATATCACAGTGGGGAGGGGGTCCAGTGGTCATACTGTTATTGCCCTGTGGTTTAATTCCTTTGCTGCCTAGGAGCACACATTGCAAGATTTATATTACCTACACTCACTAGAGTGTGTTCCATGGCTCGAGATCTCTGCCATGTTGGCAAACGGTCCACACATGCTCTTGAAGAAAATGTGCATTCTGCAGTTATTAGGTGGAGGATTCCTTAAATGTCAATTAGATCAATTTGATTGATGGTACTGTTCAGCTCAACAATATCCTTAATGATTTTCTGCCTGCTTAATCAATCAATCACTGATAGAGGACTGTTGAAATCTCCAACTAGAATAGTGGATTTATCTGTTTCTCTGTGCAGTTCTGCCAGTTTTTTGCCCTGTTTTGAAGCTCTTTTGCTAGGTGCATAGGCCTTCTGAATTGTTATATCTTCTTAGAGAAAGGTCATTACATGGAGCCACCCTTTATCCCTGACAGTTTTCCTTGTCTAGTGCTTGCTTTGTCTGAAATTAATATAGCTATTTTGTACTTTTTATGAGCTTTAGCATGCTATATACTTTTCATTCTTTATTTTTAACCTATCTGAATCATACTTAAAGTGGATTTCTTACAGAAAAAACACAGTTGGGCCTTTTTTGCTTCTTTTTTAATCCGCTCTGACTGTCTTTGTCCTTTAATTGGTATAGTTATACAATCTTACTTTAAAATGATTATTGGAATAGTTGGATGAATGTTGCTATATTTATAAGTCTTTTCTAGTCTTTCTATTCATCCTTTATTCCCCCTTTTATCTTCCTGAGCATTTAATGTGATTACACTATTTCATCTTTACTAAGATACAGTTATACTCCCTTGTACTAGGTTAGTGGTTACCTTAGTATTTTGTAACTGACATGCATTTTAACAGATTTAAATCCACCTTAAAAATCACTCTGTCTATTTCATAGGCAGTGCAGGCCCCTGATAACAGTATTCTGTGCCTTCCTTCCATCCCACCTAACATTACTGCACTCAGCCTTCTCACTGCTGATGCCCAATACCCAACACCCACAACTGGAAAGAGGAGGGGTTCATGTGCTCACAGTTCCAGTCCACGAATGTCTGGCTCCAGGCAGAGACACGACAATGGAAAGGCCTGGTGGCCGAAGCCACCAAGTTCACCATAGCAGGAAGGTGAGCAGGGAACAGCTCCACAGGGGAAAAGGCCTGGGACCATGGCATGGCCCGGAACACAGTGACCCCTTCCCCTTACGTCACAAGTGTTCGCTCTCCTCTCTTCATCCTCGCCCAGCTTCTGAAGGAAAGTCTGCTGTATTTCCACCTCGTATTCTCAGTATTTATGACGGTTTTCCTCTATCTTCTTTCGATATTTTTCCTTTGTCCTTGGCTTTCTGTGATGCCTGTTTGATATGCCTGGGTGTAGGTTCTGTGTTGTGTTTTGTTGTCTGGTATATCACGGTTATTATTCTCACAGCTTCCCACAGTTGGTCTGGAACCCATCATTAGGCTGGGAAAGTTCTCAGCCATCACCGCATCAAATGTCTCTTCTTTTCCATTTCTTCTCTCGTCTTCTTCTGCTGTTTCAGTGACACATTGTGCCTTTTGACGTCTCCCTGTAGTTCCTGAACTTTCTGTTCTGTGTTCATTCTTTTTTCCTTCTCCGTTTCACTTTGGGGAGTTTCTCTTAATGCATCTACAAACTCACCGGCTCCTCAGTGTAGTGACGAGCGGCAAAGGCACTCTTCATCTCTGTCGTGGTACTTCTTATTTCTAGCATTCACGTCCTCTGACTCTCCCCTTGAGCCCCCACTCTATGCACATGACTCACCTGTTTTGCATGCTGTCTCCTCTCCCATTGCCACTCAGAGCACGTTAATCACAGCTGGTATCACTTCTTCATCCGCGCATTACGAGTTCTACAGCATATCTGAGTCGTGTTCTGACACTAGCTTCGGGCTTCATTCTTTTCTTGCTTTTTTGTATGTCTAGTATTTGGAGTAACTGCTCTTGCTGCTGAAGGTCTCCTGCACCATAAGTCACAGTAAGTCAGTGGGCCTTGGTTGTGAGAACGTGTGTGAACCTGGCCAGAAGCTAAGCTCTTCTTGGGGATGGCTGAGCCTGCAGTGTACGGTCTTCCCAAGCCCCTTGTGCCTGCGTCTCCTCTGCCTGCTTCTCTGGGCCCCTAGGTCCCTGTACTCAGGAGGTCTGAACCAGGAAGCTCTTCCGCTGTTTTGAGCAGGAGCCCTTGGTGTGATGGTGGCGGGGGGGAGATGAGTGCTGGGGACATTAGATTAAACCTCAGCTCTGTGGTTCTGCGGCCATGAGCTTCACACGTATTTCCCCAGCAATAAAACTTGCATTGCCTCGGGTAAGAAACAGGTCAGAGAGCTTGCAATGGGAAGAACGGTGTTTGGCAGCTGGGTGAGGAGACAGCGATGCTTTCTGTATTACGGCGCATGCAGGTAAACCCCACAGAGACCAATTCCCCTTACCTTTTTTGGACTTTTTCCTATGAGAATCTCATGGAGTTCTTAGGGAAAAGGCCAAGTAACATGTGGGATCCCCGGAACAGAGCCCCTGGGATTCTGAGTCTCATGCTAATCCACACTCACCACCAAGGACAATGGCGCCCCCTACCATTCTGTGTCATTCTAGGGCTCCCTGGCCTCTGCTGGGGAGGCTGATCTGGCCCAATGCTCTGTGTCACCGCTGCCCACTTCCAGGTTGACCATGAGCCCTGGGACCTCAGTTCCCTGATGCATTCAGGAATTGTGGCTGATGTTCAGTTTGCATCCTTTATCCTAACAGAGGGAGAGGAACGATGGCTTCCAAGCTCCTTCCATGCAGTACCCGACGGGAAGTCCCGTAATCACACCGAGACCGGACCAAGAGAGATGATCCAGGTGCTTCTCAGAGTGCAGACACCAGAGGCAAAAAGGCTGCAGACCTGCTGCACCAGCGACCTTTGTCATTATCCCGCCCCAGACCGGGAGAGGGTGTGGCGCAGAGAGCTCAGGCAGCTCCCAAAGCCACGGCGCTGCTCACAGCCGAGCTGAATCCTAACCCAGGCTCCAGGCTGGGCCCTTTCACATCAGTCCTCCTTGTGACCCATGTCTTGCTGCCACTGACAGCCCCTGATGGCTCCATGCAGTAGGAGGAGCAGGCAGCAAGCTTCCTGGAGTCCAGGGTGCCCGGGAACGCCAGCGCCTTGCTTCAGCCCGCAGCTTCATCTGGTAGACTCCGAAACTCCCGGGGACCTTCTTAGACCCCATCTTTGAGCCTCATGATCTCAGAGTATTACAGCTCCAGCCGCCCTCCTCCTCCCTGTCAACACAGTGCTTGACTCCAAAGCAAGTATCCAGCTCCCACGCCGACTGCACCATCCCTGGGCCCTGCAACCATGTAATTACTCAGTATTACTTGCTTGACTCCAAAGCAAGTATCCAGCTCCCACGCCGACTGCACCATCCCTGGGCCCTGCAACCCAGGTGAGCAAGCATTCACAGGGTTCACGATGAGTCCCTGAGGAAAACACTGCACCAAACTGCGAGGGTGTTTGTTTAAACCTGGCCGGGAGAGAGGCCAAATCAGAGCTGATTTATTCTCCCACAATAAGAGACTGCAGAGAGCCGGCACATGCATATGTACATACTCCTCCTTTGTTTGTCAATGCTTGGTCAATAAAACAAACCTGGTTTCTGGAAAGAGAGAACTCACGTGAGCTCTTTCAGGTGGAGGAGCCCAGCGTGACCTGAGCAGTGCAGCTTCCTAACCTGGGCATTGCCCGCCGGCAGAGCAGGTGGTCTCCCTGCCCTGCACCCAAACACCCTGCACAGCCTGTCGGGGTGCGGGCAGAGGGGCACTCGGGCGTGTTCTGAAAAGAGCCCAGTCAATCCTCACTCACCAGAGCAGGCTGCAGCCTCCCGTGAAGCTGTACTGATGTACTGATCAGCCATCCACCATGTGCTGAGCAGCTGTCCACCTACCCATTCAGCACACACCTCTTGAACAGTGTTATATCCAGGTATGATACCAATGAAGGAGCCGTGAGGTGGGCCTGGCCCCCTGGTTGACTGGAACTGCACAGCTCCTTGTTTCGGGGCCCATGCTGAGAACCATGGACCAAGCAGCAGCACCCCTGGCCTCTACCCACCTGATGTCAGTAGCACCTCCCACTGGTGAAAACGAAAGATGACTTCTGGTTTTGCTACAAGTCCTCTGGGGACAAATCCCCCCCAGTGACGATGCCTGCACCAGGAACAGCTGCTGAGGTGCCTCTTACAGAAGCCCATATGGTCTCTCACCTGGGTCCACCTGCCCCTCCCCGCAGGCGCCCTCTGCCTTGACAGGAAAGAGTGGGACCCCTGGCTCATGTCCGCTGCTCGGGAGGCTGAGGCAGCAGGGCCATGAGTTCAAGGCCAGCTTGCACAGTTGTAGGAAGTTCCTCTCAAAAGGTAACCAGATAATGGAAAGGGCTGGGCCTGGGGCTCGGTGGAGAGCACCTGCTTCCATCGCCTGTCCCACAAAAGAACAGAAGAAAGGAAGAAGGGAGGCAGAAGAGGATGCAGGGGCTGGCTCGGAGCAGCTGCACTAAGCTCTTCCTGCCATCCTTCTTGGGAGTGAGATGGATGGGCCCCACTCAACCTGCCTTCTGTCCAGGCGCTGCGTCCTCAAGGAGCTGGGTGAGCAAGAGGCTGGCCTGTGCGAAGCTCAGAGAGCCGAGTGTGTGGCTCCCGTCCCCCGGGCCTGACACCTGAGAGAGAGTCGGCTTTGAGGGCTCGCCCTGTGGAACTGGCACCAAGGGAGGCCCTGACTCCAGCACACTCGTTCACAGTGGCATCTCTCCCTTCCAGATGTCCTGCAGACGCAGTCACACTGTGGACAGTGCTCAGTCCTCAGGAGCGGGGTGGTCCCTCCTGCTCCTGGGCCCCAGCAGAAAGGATGCAAAGAGGGTTTGCGTGGCCACATGCCCGGCCACGGCTCTGAGGGCTCTGTGCTGAGTGTCCCTGCCCAACCCCCTTGAGTCTCTCCTCCCATACAGCCACGCCTTCCCAGCACACCGATAAATGCAAATCATCCGTTTACGTGCTCCCACAAAATTCAATTGCCAATTTGCCTTTTTATTTCTTACACTTAGAGCGATTTGCCTTCAAATAATCTACAGTGAATTGTAGTTTCACTACCCCTGGAAGAATGGGTGCACCAGGGGACCACTAAGTTTTCCACCATCCACAAAGAACTCGAATTTTTCTGACTTCCCTGGGCGGCAGCCCAGCAAATCTTCTGGGGGCTGTGCTGGGCACCGCCCACCCCCAGCGGCATCTCCCTGGCCCTGGCTGGAGCCAAAGCGGGCGTCTGTGGGGCTCCAGTGCACACTGGAGATCTAGGCTTGTCTCCGGGAAGGCATTCATTAGCCTGGCTGCCTCAGTGGTGCTGGCACTCAGCCACTGTGGAGATGGATTTGGCTTTCAAATTCTCGGGGTCCACTTGGGTGAGTTCCAGGGGTAGGAGGCACCTTGGACAATCAAGCTGAGGCCCCATTTTGTGTCACTGCTCCTGGCCAGCTTCCTCTGCCCCCTTGGCCACCCCTCCAGGGAGGACACACCTTGTCCTAGTGTGTGGGCAGGACAGGTGGGGTGAGGTCCCCATCACAGTCAGGGACCAACTCTCAGACACTGTGAACCTCAACTTCCTCCTTTGCGCTGGCCCCCAGGGCTGGTTTTCCACACCTGGGCAGTCCAGGATCTCAGCTCGGGAGCAGGAGGAAGCAGGGCATGGGCCCTGCTGGGGAGGGAACCTGCATACACCTGCCTGGAGAGAACCAGGCTGCAGAGTACAAGCCCTGGAGCCCTTCATTGAGTCTTTGTCTCTCCAGAAATCACAGGGCCCACATGTGGTATTCTGACAGCCAGAGTCCCCATTTTAGGGATACATGAGGGCAAGCAGGAAAGAGGAATGTTGAGGGCAAAGCCAAGGGAGGACTCAGGCTCACATACCTGCTGACGAAAGCCCCCAAGCAGACAGAAGAGATGGCACAAAACAGAGCACTGTGGATTCAATTGGCAATTAGAGATGGCGGCTTTCAGCAGCCATCTTGATCCACCTTCAAAGGGAGAAAATTGATCGCGACTCTGGACGTATGTGACTCGGACAGACGGGACATGTCTGGAACCACGAGGCCAGGAGCCAGCACGGGTCCCCCACAACACGAGCACTTAGGAAGCACAATGCATTATTTATTGTCATAAAAGGAGAGGCTGAAGTTTTATCATAAAACTTATGTCTGCATAAAAGAACCTGACAGGGCAAATCAATAAACAAGGGAATAGCTTGTCTGGAATAGCCTTTTGTATTGTTTTTGTTTTCTTTTTTATCAAAATAATGTTCAAAGAAAGAATGATGACTTTCTAGTCAGGTGGGTCAGAGGAGGCAGCCTAATGTGCTGAGGAAGGCAAGGCAGACAAGGAAGGTGCTAAATTAAAGCAATAAAAATGCATCCCCATACTCTGCCCACACCACAGCCTGTGGGGAAGAGCAGGTGGGCCGCGGCCTCCGCTGTATGCTGGGTGCTGGTCAGCATTGGAGGGAGATTTCTTTCTGCTCTGAATGTGCCATGGAGTGGGGTCTCACACCCTCCAGAGTGTGTAGAAATAGACAAGAACACACCACACTTTCTTATGCAACTGTCTGGAACTGGGCCTGGGCTGATTCCCATAATTTTCACATCCTCGTCATCTGATTGAACCCTCAGAAATCCCATACGACAAGACAAATAGCAAATTGACAAGTAGCAAATTTGGAAGCAGGAATCACCCAGGGGCATCCCATCCTCCCCTTCCTGTGGCCATCAGAGGGGATCTGGGACAGGTCTGAGCGCCTCACCCTAGGGTGACATGGGACACACACTCCAGAGACTGAGCCCAATGGATCTGGGAGCCAGGCAGCTTGATTGGGTTCTTTCTTCTGCCAGTGCTGGCTGGGTTCCTATGTCCTCCTCAGCCTTGGAGTCTTGCCTTAGACAATGAAGATAGCCATAGGAAAATGAGAGTAAGTAGGTATGGTGTGCATAACGCCTAAGAACTGCCACACCAGCCGTCACGCTGCTGGTGGTACTGCCTTAACTTGCAGGTGGCCTCTGGCCTGAGGTCCAGCTGTCACAGAGACGCCCACTGATCACCTAAGCAGAGTAAGTGAACCCTCCGCTGCCCACGCTCCGGTTCCATAGCACCCATCACAGATAGGTTTATTTTCATTTGTTCATTTTTCTGTTGCCTCTGGTTGATTTCAATTTTTACAAAGGAAGCAACTCTGCAGGTGAATTGATGAATTGTAGTTGTGTTGAAGAACATTTGTTGAGTGGGTGGATGGACGGAAGGACGGACAGACATTTGAGTAGATGGACAGATGTACTGGATGGGTGGATGGGGAGATATGTGGGCGGGAGGGGTTGATGGATGCATGCGCCTGTGTGGATGGATGGAAGATGGATGAATGCCTGAACTGCCAGACTTCATGTTGGGGATGCAGCTATCAGGAAAACAGTCAGACATATAAAGATGGTCTGTGCAATAAAAGCGAATTTCAAGGTGTGATCAGAGTTCACAGAGGGTATGGAGGACAGAACTAACCCAATCAGAGGATTAAGCACTGTTTGAAGGGGCAGAAAACAGGCGGAGGGAAGAGGGCGTGATTCTGCTCCCCCACACACGTTCCATCAGCTCTGCTCTTGCGAGACCCGTGACAATGTTCCCCTCACATTAACCAAGTGGGTTTCATCCCAGACTCTGCCGATTACGGCTTCCCACCCCTCACTGCCGTTCACAGAAACCGGTGGCGTTCACACTCTGTGGAGATCCAGACGCCATGGGGAACGTACTCTGAGGACCAGTGCCAGGTATTTTGACAGCTCCGTGGCATCTTTAGCCTGAGAGGCAACAGCCCGAAAGTCTCGACGGCCTGTCACTAATGATCACTTAATACTGTTTGGTATCCGTTTTGTGTACACACTTCCAAACAGAGTAAATTGCATGTGGGTGTTTAAATTTACAGAGAGCGTCTATGTTATAATTGATAGAACTTTAATCCCCACGTGGCTTCAGCAGTAAACATGCAAATGGCTCTTTTCAGTATTACCAAGCCTTAGATATTTTAGGGAAGCAGAATTCACTTTGCCCCCAGCCTGAATGAAATTAAAAGCAAATCCAGACGGGACCAGGACTGGAGAGGCGTGTTGTGGATGGCGCCCACTTGCACCCCCACCTCCCTCTTCTGGTGGTTCCCAGGTCCTGAGCCCCAGCCAGGGTTAAAGTGAGGATGTTCTGCTCTGGCCCTTTTGCATCCCGGCATCACTGCCAGTAGCCAGTGCTAAGTAACAGTGAGCAAGGGCCACTCCGGAAGCAGGATGACACCCGTCTCCCCCAATCAGGACTCAGGATGTCTGCCCCTGGGGAGGAAACATGGAGGACGGCAGCGCAGCACGCTAAATCTGCCTGGAGGAGGCAGCTCTCTGCACATGCTGCTGGGTTCAAGGGATGCTGAGTTCTGGGTGACTCGGTGGCTGGGCTCAGACCCAGTTCTGTGAAGTCAGGGTGAGATGCAGGACCTCCAGCACCCCCATCGGTCACTGCAAGAGTGCAAGGAGATGATGGTGTGAGCCACACTGCCCACACCCGGGGCAGTTGTACCGCAGGAGACGCGGGGCAACACCTGGGGGTGTTGTCTGTCACAACCACGGAGGTGCTCTGGGCGTCTAGTGCGCAGAAGCTGAGGATGCCGATAGACACCTTGAAACACGCACCTCGGATGTCCCCCCATATGAAGACGTCTCGGGCCCTGAACATTAGTGGGTGCAGCATGGAAGACCTGGGCCTAGAGGGCCCAGCAAAAGGACTGTACCTGGGAAGTCTGGCAGTGTCCTGCCCGGTTCACAGGGCTCTACTGTGCTGCTGGTGGCCAGGTAGGGCTGGGGCAGGCAAATCCCACCCCCAAAGTCTCAGCTGCCCCAGCAGCTTCCTGCACCATCCACTGAGCCCAATAGATGTGGCCCTGAAGGGAAGAATTTGGGGACACGGCCCTACAGTGTAGGGGCAGCAGGAGTTTGCCTGCTGTCCTCAGGAATCATGTCAGCTTCATTCATCAGGTGATCGCCTCCGACATTTCTCAACAGTGACAGAAAATTAGCACCGTGCCCCATAAACACATCAACTTTCATGTTTCTGTTCCTTATCCTTCATCTTGAAAATGAACAAAGTGCACAGCCTGAAAATCCTCCCACCCATGAGTCCTCTTTCCGGCTGGGTCCTCACTCTCAGAGCCCTGGGAGAGCCAGGGGCAGCCCTGGCCATGTAGCTGGACCCTGGGTAGCCAGCAGCACCTCCCGTGCCTGGGCTCAG
Organism: Fukomys damarensis; assembly: GCF_012274545.1. Taxonomy (NCBI): domain Eukaryota; kingdom Metazoa; phylum Chordata; class Mammalia; order Rodentia; family Bathyergidae; genus Fukomys; species Fukomys damarensis. The sequence goes on along the minus strand of NW_022900934.1, from coordinate 2,574,268 downwards.
CACGCTGGGCATTTGCATCGCTGAAGAGGGGGAGAGGACAGGAGGGCAGGACAGATACTCAGGCCCCTCCCGGCCCCACTAACATCCAGCTAGAGCCTGTGGGCAGCTAGAGATCCCGCCGGCCACAGCTCAGAGGGAACAGGCACTGAACTCCTCCCAGGGTATGCGGGGACCTGCTGCACACCCTCCTCATGCCGATGGCAGGGGCTCCAGAGAGACACGTTTTCATGGTTCAGCAAGGAGGGAGCCCTCCTGGGGTCAGCGAGCTTGAGCAAACCCCAGCTCACTGCAGGAGAGTGTGGGGACACAGCCAGCCTGTCACCCTGCAAAGGACAGCACAGAGCGGGCCATGCACAGGGCCACACTGCTCACAAAGACCCAGCAGCACAGAGTTGGTGCCAGGCTGGCTGGGGGCAGACTGACTGCACCTGTCTCAAACTTTAAATGTTTTTCTAAAGGGCTGGAGCTGGGACTCAGTGTGAAGGCTCTGCATTCAACCTCCAGTATCAGGAAAAACAATCAGAAGAGGCCGGGCTTGGGTGAGACCAGCTGACAGCCAGCCTCTGACCTTGTCCTCTCGTTAGGAGAAGAGCATCATGAGTCCTGCATGGCTTCAGGATTCCTAGGAGCCAGAGCGAAAGCCAGAGGGAAAGATGAGATTAATTAATTAACTTCAATGTGCATTTTATGTAACCCAATATATCCAAAAGGCTATCATTTCAATATGTAATTTATATACAAGTATACCTGAGTTATTCACACACATTTCATACCAAGTCTTCAAAGCTGGTGTGTTTCACGCCAGCAAGCTGTGTGCTGTGTGGGGAGGCACTGCCTCATTGCAGGGCCAGGCCAACGACCAGTGCTGAGCCCAGGCTGGGCCCTGGGCCTCAGGTCTCGGTGTGGGAGACTCAGCTCCTGAGAGTCCGCCTCACCGATACCAAGGGTGCCAGGCACCGGCTCCTCTGGTCCTAGCTGCAATCTGGCAGTGACGGGAGCTCCCCAACGCCCTTGCACTCCCCTGCAGAAGTCGTGCACTGTGGTTTAAAACTTTCTGTAAAACATGTAAAGTTTTTAACCTATCTGCGGTGAACTTTAATGAGATTCCATAAAAACTGAACAGAACTCAGAAAGAGCTGGAAGAGTCTGTGAATGACCTTGGGAGTTTTAATTAAATCCAGAGAAAAGATTCAGCACTTGGACAGTTTTATGTGGCCAGTGACTCCCAAGGCCCGGCTGGGGAGGAACACTCTCGGGGTCCCAGCTGACTCCTCCCCAGTGTGGGGTCCAGAAAGAGAGCTCAGTATGTGGCTCTCTAGTTCACTGTGCTGTGCTGCCCAGCAGGACTGAAAGCACCTGCAGGTAACCTGCTCCTCCTGGGTCTCACCTCAGAGCACTCACCCTGTTCTGTCCCCGTCATCACCTGCACTGCCTGGGAGAGGGAGGCTGAGGGCAGGGTGTGAGCCGAGCCTGTTTTATTGCTTCCCACAAGCCAGTCTGACCACAGCAGAAGGCACCAGGCGGCCCCAGTGCAGTTCCAACTCCTCCCCAGAAGGAACAGGCCTGGATCGGGTCTGGGATCTGCTGGGCGGGCCTTCCCACCCCCTCTGGGACTGTGCACCCCAACTCTGCGCTGTGTGCCTCCCTGCTGGCCGGGGGTCCTGAGATCAACCGGAAGTACTGACCCAGAGCCCCAGCACAGGATGCACCAGACAGTTACCCCTGCCTCCCTCCCGCCCCTCCTCCCAGCCCAGATCTGGGGTCCGAGGGCCAAGCTTGCCTCTTGCCCCTCCTTTTCTCTTTTTAGGCTCTGCCAGGGCCACAGGGGAAAGAGCGGCTCGCGTGGGAATGGAGTCCTGGCTGACCCAGGGAGGAATGATTAACACTAACTGGAGAGTAATCAGCCTGTGTTTTTTGTTGTTGTTGTTCTGGTTTCTATGACAACTCCCACTAACAAGCTTCCTTCTAAACACAGCCGGGCCACCTGTGGGAAACAGCGAAGGCCACCTTGCCCTGAGGGTCCAGAGGGCCCGCGCCAAGCCTCCCTCCTTGGTCCAAGGCTCCGGGACAGCGAGGGGTAGAACACACAGAGAAGCAGACACCACAAAATTGACTTCGCCAAAATCTCACCAGAAGTTATAGCAGACACTGCACACCCAGACCTGTTCCCACCCTTTCCTCTTCACTGACAGAACCACGGCCTATGTGGTCCATGCAGCTGTTGGCCGAGAAATTCAGAGAAGCTCACAGTAGCACATCTTGATTAGATCAGCCTTGGCAGGGGTCAGCACAGGAGTTCTAAAGCAGTGGGCATGCTACCAAAGGAACTAGGGCTCAAGCCATGAGGGACAGTTGCTGGGGGAATCTTGGAGAAGATTTTGTAACTGGAAAAGAGGCACAAAACTACTCACTCTGCTTGTCTGGGGAAAAAGGCATCTAAAGATGAGATGTTTGGTGCTAACACAGCCACTTTGTGACCATGAAGGTCATGTCTCAGAACCAAAGCCAACAGATTTGCCAGAATAGAAAAGTGAGAGGAGTTTCTCTTTCAATACATCATAGATGTCTGGATCCTGCAATCTGGAGTCCCAAAGTGTTCCTTAAATTCCTTCAGTTGCTAAGTCGGTCATCTGTGACTTACAGCTGAAATCTTAATACACAGGGCTCTTGGCTGTCTCTCTCTTCCAAGTAAGAGACAGTGTGAAAAAAGAGAAAAACACAATCTGGTCCCTTTAATAGTCTGAGTGGTCTGGGTCTGGTTAACTTCCATAGTATTTCATCTCTAACAATCCTGCCCAGGGGAAGTCTGCAACCATGGCTTCTCCCCACAGGACTCGCTGCCCAGCCTGGCTCTGCCTGCTGCTATCGACTCCCCACACGGTCCCCGAGACCCCAAGACTCAACACTTCGGTGTGGGGACCCCTCGGGTGCTCCCAGAGTGTCTGCAGTGCCTTCTGAGCACCACGAGGCCACCAAGCGCGACCAAGGGGCGCAGGGCAGCTTCCTGCTGGGCTCCCCGCAGGCACAGATGAGGGACTGGCTGCCTGGTGACTGCAGGGCCACCCCGGCCAGTGCAGGGCAGCGTGGAGGAGGCCGGGGTGGCTTTTCTTGTTACCTGCATAATAAGCTTTTGCCAAATTTCTTTGGCTTCAGGAAAGCTGACCACCTGCATGATGGGGGAAAAGGCAATTGGAGAACCCTGACTGCGTCACCCACTTCGCTTTAGGAAAGTGGCCGCATTAATCTCAGCTGTAATTCCTTTTTAACTTGGGAAACTCAGAAGTGGTCTCTTAACTGTGACAGGAAAAGCCCCGGGGAAGCCCCCTCCCAGGAGGGGCTGAGACACATGGGGCGCCAGCGACAGCAGACGCTCGCGCGGCCTGGGTGGTGGCGTACAGTGCACTCCTGCGGTCGCAGCACCTTGGTGGTGAGGCAGGAGCATCTCCTTGAGTTCAAGACCAGCCGGAAGGATGCAGGGAGACCCTGTGTCAAAAACAGCAAAACAATAAAAATCTTCAATGAAAAGAGCTGATGAGCTATCTGGGTATTGCTGGCCACCTCGGAGAAATAGGAAGCTGGTGGGGTGACTCAAGAAACGAGGAAATGGGCGCAGGGCCTGGCAGCGACCACAGGGGCCAGAGGCAGCAGGGACAATGCCAGGGGAGGGGTGAGGCCAGGCAGAGAGGCAGTGCCAGGGCTGCAGCTCCAGGCCCTCCAGAGCCCGGGGGTCACCGACTGCGGC
>NW_022900934.1:2508153-2570434 GCF_012274545.1 Fukomys damarensis | reverse complement strand
GCCGGTCTCCAGCCAGGCCCCCGCGCATCCAGCCTGCGCCCGTACTGCACATGCCCGGCTTGCCTGGGCCCCGGCAGGTGACAAATGGCCTTGGGGCCACGCGCGAAACGCATGGTGAAGTTCATGTGTGCAGCAGTAGAATTTCCCTTTCGTGTGTGTGTTCTTCTTTTAATAACAGCATGTTCAGCTCAAAGGCTGCAGGTTGGACACAGCTGCCCCGGAAACAGTGGCCTTGTTCGAAGCAGGCCACACCAGGCCCCTCCAGGCCACACTTCCTTCAGGGTGGGCTGTGCCCCGGCCCCGAACAGATGCTTCCCCAAGCAGTGCTGTCCGAGGCTGGCCACCACCCTGAGCCAACCGTGACACTGGGAAGGGCCCTGAAGGCTTCCTCCCTCCCACAGGACTAGGAGGGCCGTGCAGGACTCCACCAGGGTCCTCACTTCCAGGAGCACAGCCAGGGCTCCGACCGCGGCACTCAGGGTGGTTCCCACACACACCCGTCACAGTGCCACTGCCCACCCATGGGCGCACACCCGGCCGTCCCAGGCGCTCCCACCTGTACACCGCACACCCAGGCTCACACCCTCCACACCCGCAGGGCCCCACCACGGCACCCACCTCCTGCCTGGGGAAAGGGGGCTGTGTTTTGCCTCCCCGGCTTCATAGACCCAGGTGATTTAAGGGCGAATTCTCAGAGTGATTCTGGGCATGCTGTGGACTGTATGTTAAAGACGGATCGAAAGGTAAAGAAGTATTTCTTTGAAATTAAATGTTCTTCCATTATAATTTATAATACCTCCTGAAGAAATAATCTCTTTAATTTTGCCATCTGAGGTTTGGGAAATAAATCTGTGAGGTTACCAGGTAGTTCTCAGCGTGTAAGATGCATAAAAAGGACACATTTCTAACCGCCACTGAGGACGCAGTCTGGGATTTGGAGCGGTCAGGCCCCTGGCTCGCAGCCAGCTGTCTGAAGAAAGCAGGCCAGTTTGCAAGGGACCCATTCACGTGGGGTTTGTGGAAAAGAAGTTCCTGAGGCTGGGGCGGGCGGGCAGCGGCGGCAGCTGGGACTCAGAGATGCTGACCCCGAAGTGCAGTGCCACTCACAGCCCTGGCCTCGCCCTCTGGTGTGGTCATTCCCGCCCTCAGGACGGGGCTGCCGGGCCACAGACAGGGCTGAGGGCTCTTCACCGGTTCGGATCAAGCCAGCTTGGATGAAGCCTGGTCCCTGGCTGGGAAGTGGGTAGATGTGCCAAAATCCACAAAAGAGAGAGGCCAGCTCCACTCCAGCAGGCCACACCCAGGAGCCGGCTGGGGAGGGGTGTGGGAGGCAGGTCACAGCTCTGACACAGGCCTGACTCACTGGGGAGGCCTGCAGGGTCCCCGGGATTCCTGCTGCCTGGGCCTGTGCTGGACCAACCTCAGATCCAGGGCCTGCCTTAGCCCCAGGGATGCAGGGCCACCAGGCACCCTCGGGCTCCCACACCCACGCCTGCTCAGCTCCCAGCTGTCCCAGGCCCAGCACCTGAGAAAGGGTCACCTAGAAGCTGTGGTCCTGGGGTCCCCCTTGCCCGCCTCTCTGAGCCACCAGACAGCATCCAGTCGCCTCTTCCTGAGGGCATGAAGCTGGCCTCCCTGAGACCCCTGAACAGAGGATTCCAGCCCCAGCCTCCAGACCTTAGCCCAGGGTCAGCCTTGGCCCCAAGGCCCAGTGCTGCCCTGGGTAACTTTGTCAGTCTGCTGCCACTTCGTCCTGCAGGTGAGGAGGGCGGGCAGAAGGGGGAGCCAGTGGGCCACGTCCTGCAGCAGAACTTGGTACCAAGGCCCCAGGGCTGCCACCGTGCTGCTGCCCTCACACCAGGGTGCAGCCTTGAGCATTTCTTGGGCCGGCTCTTCTCCAGCCCCTCTGCCCCTATGCACTCCTCTGGCAGGGCTGGGCCCTCAGGCTCTGTCCTGGCCTGCTTGGCCTCAGGCACCAGTCGTGGAGAACTGAGCTATTCCCAAACAAAGCCTCTCTGCCTGCCCTGTGACATGGGTGGCCCAGAACCACCCAGACCAGCCTGTGTTTCCCCACCCAGACCCGGCTCCTCCCGCCTGCACAGCCCCCTACTCCAGAGCCTGGGACTCAGAGTCTCTGGGAGCTGTTGGCTTGCAAAGGCTCCTGGGGGACAGCAGAAACGCCAGGCCATGAGTGGCTGCAGTACCTGGAAAGGGACAGTGTCTGTTGCAAGGCTCATCCCAGACAATCGCCCAAAGCTCAGGCAGAACACCACGTGGTTCCTGTATTGGGCAGACCTGGGGCCCCCTGAATGCTGCAGAGCCCGTTCCTCAGCCCTGACAGCAGCACACAGGGACCGCTCCGCCCAGCCCCATCTCCGTGTCTCCAGCCCGCCCAGAAACATGAGAGACAGTCGTGGCGCAGACGTCCTGGTCCTCCTGGCCCAGAGTCTGGCAGCTTCCGCAAGTTCAGCACCATTTGGCCGCAACACCAGTGGGCTGGGCGGAAGAGAAGGAGCAGATGACACTGGATGAGTTCCTGAGGGGCCTGGGGAGGACTTGCACCCCGAGGACGGCTCGGTCTGGGCTGCAGGTCTGTCCCCTACCTCCCCTCGGTGGCTCCAGGCCTTGGGGAAAGCTCTGTGGCTGGCAGCTGCTCAAGCATAGGACCCTGTCTCTTCCACCCACCCCTCCTGGCGTACAGGTCAGCCCTGGCCCCCGATGCAGCACCAGGACCCAACTAGGACTGGCTGCCCCAGTGGGCCGAGGGCTACGTGAGAGGCAGGCCGGCCTCCGCCTCCCCCGGGGTCTCCGAGCACAGAGTGCTACTCCCAAGAAGCAAACGCTGGGACCCCAGAGAGGCCATCCCATGTGCACACAGTGATGAGCTGCCTCGAGAGCACAGCCTGCCCATGAATATTAAAAATAAAATATGTTTACAGCGGAATAGTCCTGGGTTCACCAGACCAGCTCTCACAGCTTAATTACTGTCATCAGAGTGCAGTTTCCGGAGAATAAGGGTGTTTTGACAGACATTGATCTGCCATCACGGTCTTGGGCATCCAGAGACAGCGGCTGCAGTCGCCTTTCTACTCCGTATCGGGAACACGTCAGGACGCCCACATTAAACCACCTCGTATTGATAAGCCGGTAAGCTAAAAATGCCCGTGATGCCGTGACTGATCACCCAGTATGAGCTCCAGTTATTAGAGCAGGGAAGTATGATGTTTCCATTGGCTGCTCGAGGTGCTCCATTTAACAATCTGTCTTCATTTCCTCCCTCTTCTTCTCCTCTCCTCCTTCCTCTTCTTCCTCTTCTTCTCCTACTTCTTTGCTTATTTCTCCCCACCCCTTTTTCCTCAACTAATCACCACCAATTAGATGGGGAACAAAGAGACTCCCGCTGTGCCGGCAGAGGCAGCCTCTTGGGGTTTCGGTGAAGACTCCACTCCTGCCGGGGACCTCAGAGCCACAGAGGAACTCGGGTGCCACCAGCGCCTCCCCAGGAGATCCACAGCTGAAGCACAGAGACAGCCCTGGCCGCACCCCGGACGGATGGGGGCTCTGAGTCCGGATGACAGGGAGGGAGGGCCGGTGGAGGGCGCCAGCCCTGCTGGGCGTAACAAAGGCCATGCAGGAGGCCGAAGGTCTGCACAGTTCTCTGTTTCTGAGACAGAGTTTTCCCGGCCCTGGGGGAAGGACAGGAAGTCCAAAATACTCCAAACTGCTGTGTAGGTGAGGCACAGGCGAAAGGCGCCCAGTTCCAGAGGCTCTGGAATGCCCGAATCGCCCACGCTTGGACTGTTTCCCTGTTTTGTTTCCCGCAGCAGGCGCTGCATCGATGTTCTAGGAACCCCCAGAACGGAACAGAGCAGCTCAGAGGAGTCATGCTCTCTTAGTACTCTTACTGTGTTCCTGCCATCTAGACAGAACTTCAGAGGGATGGGAGGGACCCCGGTGTCCTTCCCCCGAATGGCCACAGCTCTCGGAGCAGCCGCAGGAGCTGGGCCCCTGGCCTTGAATTGGAGCCGGGAATCTCCAAGCCTCATTTCCTCACCTATGAAGCAGCGTCCATGCCTCTCACAGGAGGGATCTGCTGAAATGGTCTGTGGGCAGCCCGAGCACTGCGCCCCTCACTATGGGCACTTGGTGAACAGTGGCTCCCACTCAGGCGCTCACGATGCCAGGTGGGAAGCCAGGGAGCCCTGACAGCCAAGTTCCCAGCCCTACCCCTGTACCCTGAAGCTCCGGGCAGCCGGCTCTGGCCTCGGGGTCACTGGGGTGCTACTTCGTGTGGTGCCCACTGGAAGGACCAAGCCTCTGCAGCTGGAACCACGCGGCTCCCTGGGGACACAGGGAGGGACAGAGGGCAGGCAGGCCCACGAGCGACCTCGGTGTGTGCAACAGGTCGTTCCCCAGTGCCGGCTCCCTGGTTGAAGTTGCTTGGCCACAGGAGCTCCTCGGCCACCTCCACCCACAGGTTGTGTCCCTGTGCTGAGCAAGAGCTCTGGGATCCTCTGCTACTGCTGCTGCTGCTGCTGCTGCTGCTGCTGCTGCTTCCCTCCACCTTCCCTGCAGTTCCCTATTGCTGCGTCACAAATGAACCAAATCTGAGCCAAGTAACGCAAATGCAGGCTCACAGCCTGCAGATCAGAAGTCTGATGCAGTCTCACCGGGCTATAACCCAGGATTGGGCAAGGCGGGCTCTGCCGGAGGCCCTGCCTCCAGCTTCTAGCGGCCCGCCAGAGCCGGGCTGCCCCTGGTGCTGCTCTGCAGGGCCACAGCGCTGACCTCCCGGCTGAGACCTTCCTGGCTCTCTCCTGCAGAGACCCTCACGGTGACGCTGTCCCCTACAGCCCAGGATAACTGCCCACACCCCAGGGCCAGCTGACAAGTGGCTCCCTGGGTCAGTCTGCCATAGACCAGGTCTGGTTCTTTCTCCTGGACAGCACGAGGAGTGTGGCTGGAACCGCTGCTCCTCCCCTCCAGAATTCAGGGCCTCGGCTGTCCCTGGGGACTCAGCTGAAGGACACAGCATCCAGCACACTCCTAACAAGGACACCTGCCCCTCTGACCTCTGCTCACTTCCTTGACAGACAAGCAAAGCCGCCACTCCTTCAACAGGTACCCAGTGGGTACATGCTTGCCCCATTTGGGAGGCCAGAAGCCTGAAACCAAGCTGAGAGCAGGGCCATGTACTCTTTGGAAACTCCAGGAGGGACATCCCTGTCTCTCCCAGTTCCAGGTGACTCCAGCTGCACCCCAACTGTGGCTATGTTACCCCAGTTTCTGCCTCTGTCTGCACACAGGCTCCTCTGTTTCTCTTCTGTGCGTCTGGTTTGGGGCCCACCTGGATCAGCTACAGTGATCACATCCGAGGTCCTCACTTCCTTACCTCTGCAAAGAGGCTGCTTCCAAGTAAGAGGATGCAGGGATGCCCATCTTGCTGGGTGGCCACATGTGCAACTGGTAAAGTCTCTCTGCTGAGGGAGTGCTACTGTGAGCAGGTCTAAGGAAAACGCAACACATTCAATCCCGTTTGACCTGATGACCCCTGGCCACTACCATACACCCCACCCCTGCAGTTGTGCTGGACCTGGCAGCGAGGGGCTTTCACCACTCAAGGTAGGAAACGGAAGAGAGCGTACACCTAGCAGGTGCAAGCCCAGAATTCAGACCCGAGTCAGGCTGTCACAGCCGTGCCCCAGGTGCAGACACCCTGCTGGTGAGGCCCAAGGTCTTCAGCTGAGAAGTGGCCAACACAGAGCCAAAATACTGCTGCTTCCTGTCCAGACTCAAGAGACGGAGCAGCACGGGGGTCAGTGGCTCCATCTCCCAGGGCCAGCATCTCAGTCCGCCCCACTGAGGCAGGGCTGGTTGTGCAGCTTGCTCTGGCTGCTGGCACCTGGACAAAGCCAACAGTCAGCTCTGAGCCACACCGTAAAGGCCACGGGGCCTCCTGGGGTCCTGCTTGCTTCCTCTCTTCCCACCAGAATCGTTTCCGGGTAATCACAAGCTCCATTGTTTGAATAAATCACCAAGAGCTTCACAAATGTACGTCTGGACTTCACACAACTTTTTAAAAGTTGTCGTTCATATTTCATGCTAAACGGATGCCACACTGCCCGGGTCAGCTGACCATCCACACGGTCAGCGGAGAACCCTAATTCCTAAGCTAGGCCGTTCTAACCACCAGCGTTCAGGGCAGACTGCACCAGAAACCGTGCCCAGGGGAGCCCCTCGGTGTTCACTTTGCTGTGGGTGACGGCTCGGCACTTCTCCTTGTAATGAAATAATTAAAATATTTCTGCTCTCTTCTTCATATTTTTTTTCAAGGTAATCCTTTCATTCAAAGTCTTTTAATATTTTTCTGCTCTGTTACCTGCTATAGTTCAACTTTTTTGTATTTTCTCTGCTCTTCTTGTCTTCTGTCATGTTTCTCATTAAATTTTCCTTTTTTATTCTTTTGTTATGATGGCTTATTTTTTCGTCCTAAAACAAGCTTTGAACTTGAAAACCTGAAAATCATTTTAGGCAGAATGAAAGAGACTTTGTGTCACATACTTGTCAGCAAACGTGTGCCTTCTTATGTTTTAATTTTTCTGCATGATTGTTTATGAGCAAGGTCTTTGGTTTCTCCAAAGTGATTCTGGTCTTCACGCCCGTTCTTCACAGGAAATGATAATCTTCTGATAACACAGGCATCGCCATAGCAACCGGAGGCCATGTCCCCAGCAGGATTACGACTTCAAAAGCTGGATTTGCATCTCTGTGCCTCTGTTGACTGTGGCCCTGGGTGTCCTGTGTGGAGAGGCTGCCTGAGGATGAGGGGTTGGGGCCATACTGGTGACATCACAGTGGGCGTGGCTGCCACCACAAGGGCCACACATACGTCATGGCCTACAGGTGGTATTTGGGACCCAAGTGTTTTGCCCTCAGACTCCTAGTGAGCCGGGATGCCCAGAGCCTGCAGCCCGCCCTAGGCTGGTGGTCCAGTCTATGGGAAGCTGGGCAGAGCTGACAGGGAAACCCCAGGGCATCTGTAGGGAGACTAGGCACTGGGCCCCACCCCGCTCAGCAAGGGTGGACCCTGGCCTAGGAGTCCAAATGCCAGCACCACGGTGGCCTGGGTCTTGATTCTTCGTTTGCTTTGGACAAGAGCCCTCACTCAGTTCAGCTGCTGTAAATGAAAGGTGAAACACTCCTGCTGTTTGTTCCAGTTGAACTGAACCTATGCGGTGTATTCACCAGCCAGCAAAGCAAGCCCTTGGCAGGCAAGTTAGCATGGCCAGCATTGTCGGACATAAGTGTCAGAGGAGACCACAGATGCCCCTGTGCTCCGGGCTAATTTCTGGGTCCTCTCAGTGTCCACAGCAGGTTGGGTGGGCAACTGCCCATCCATTTCACAGATGAGAACACTGAGGCTTGGGAGTTTTCCATGATGCTCCAGCTTACACAGCTAAAAGCAGCAGAGAGTGGCACAGACAGAAGGCTCCTGACTTCGCTCTGCGCTCTGGCCAAATTTGGGCTGACCCTGGAGGGAGCACGGCTGGGCAGGCACTGCTGGAGGCCTGTGTGCTCGGAGGAAGAAACTGACCTGGGAAACTCCTCGCCTGTCACCCTAACGCCCTCCCATCCAGGTCAGCCTCGTCTTCCCCTTGGCGCCCCTGGCACGGAAGGAGGAGACTTTGCTGTTGTTGCCCCACTCCGGCCCTGCTGGGAATGAATCCTCTCTGATCCGCAGGGCTCCAGGCCCGTGACTGGATTTACCTCAAAACAGTAAACCTCACACCCTTTAAAACATGTAAAGTAAAAACAAATTAATCACCCATCAGCATTTTATGGTGCATTTATAATTTTTTTACTTAAATATTTAATCTCATAAAACAAGCTTGGCGTGCAGAGGAAACTGTTGATTTCATCAGAAGAAACTGCTCTCTTTTCAGAGAAAGCAAACACTGGTCAGGGCACCCCAGAGAGGAAAAGAAGATGGAGGAAGCTGGTTCCAGGATCCCCAGCCAGCCAACTAGAGCAGTCCTCCTATCACAGGCAGCCACGTGTCACCGCAGAATGGAGTGTTCCCCAACAGGACGGGTGGGAGGGGTGATGGGTGTAAGCACATCCACCGCCCCCAAAGTGACCCAGGAGCTATGGACTCCCTCTGAGGGCAGACCGTGGGCGGAGAGGGACCCCAAGAGGCTCTGTCCAGCACCCCTCCCCCCTCCAGCCCTCAAGGTTCTGTTTATATGCATGGCATCGCTCGGCCTTTGCCTCATTTGGGCTTCTGTTCCTGCAAAGACCCACTGTCCCAACTCTGAAGTGAAGGGAAATGGCGCAATTAACCTCTTGGCAGTGGGCAGGGCTAATCGTGTGTGACTGCTTTTTACTTATATTCTCTTCGAATGTAACACTGAAAGGCTTTTATTAGCTCACAAAAAGAGAGGCCTCCCAGCAGCAAACACTCAATTATTGTGATGTTTACTGTAGGGAAAACTGCAAAAGAAAATGTGCGTTCAACAGACACATTCTGAAAGCTTTCCTGAGATGAATCTGTTCCGCAGTTTGAAGGCGTGTCCTGTGATTTCCCTGGGTTTTAATTACTGCGGCCCGGGACTTGGCATTGGACCTTTGTTTCCATTCTTTGCACACTCCGTGGTCCAGACTTCCACTCCAGCAGTCACCTCAAATCCAGCTTTGCACATCCTCACCCCGCTGTCGCCAGATTACTCGGTGGACTCGGTGGAGAAGCCAGGTGACTGGCTGGTGTCTCGCGCCCTCTGGGAACGCTGCATGAGCAGTAGCAGGTCCAGCGTGCGTGTCCAGGAAGAGACAAGACCTGGCGGCTCTCTGTGTTTTAACATCTGGCCCATTCTTCCATTGCACTGTCTAATGGGGTTGCTGCACACAAACCTGCCACACACAATTCGGGACACAGTGTTCCCAGAGACCGGAAGTGAAGTCACTCTCCACTTCGGCCCTCAGGCTCAGATCGCTCCCCTCCTGGCATGAATGGGTCCGACCTGGCCCGGGTCAAGCCCCTCCGACTGCCCCTCTGAAGAGCCGGCTGGCCCCACTAGCAGGGCTCTGCCCTGTTCCCCACGTGCCCCTGGCCCGGAAATCTCGCAAGGAGGGCTGACGACTTCTCAGTTGTCTCTGTCGCTGTGTCTTTAGCTTCCAACATAGTGATAAATAGATACAAAATACTTGTTAGTGAATTAACTTTAAAACGTACATCTAGGGATTTTAAAGACAATGCAAAACAGCCGTAGGACAAACTTATTCATTCCCATACAAGCTTCCAGACTTCAGCTGCACATAAGAATCACGTGGGCTGTTCTGGAAAACACAGGAATGCTCCATCCCACCATGAAGGGGTGAAACAGACTGCACGGTCGGTGCCTGTGGAGAGCTTGCTAGTGTGTGTGCACGTGTGTGTGCGCGTACCAGCTACACTGCACCAGAACTTTTGTCTATTTCGCTCTGGGTGAATCCTGTGTGCAGCCAGACTGGTTCCTCCACCCCCACTTCCATTTAAATGGGGAGTTTTAGCCAACCTGTCTATGACACTAATGTCAGGTGATGCCGTCTGCCCAGGGAAGTATCACAGAGTTCCCGGGAGGACCGGAACCACTTCCTTTGAAGATAGGAAGTCCAGTCCAGGCCAGCAGATGTGTTCCCATCCTGCTCTCCCTGAAGCTGTGTGCTCCTGCAATGACTTCTGGGGTAATCGGTTGGTGTGGCTGTGTCTAGCTGTCCCCGCAAAGACACATGTTGTGGGGGGGGGCTCTCAAAGGTGGCCGGATCTAGAGTGTGTGACGCTGGAACTAAGAGTATGTGATCACCCAAACAATCCACTGTTTGATTTGGCACCCACCCTAAGCCTAGCAGCCTGGATAGAACATAAAAGGGACAGGATAATGCTGCTGGGGCTGCTTGGACTTGGACTTGCTGCTTGTTGCCATACCTGCCCGCCTGCCGTGGACTGTTTCTCCTCTGTGATGCCCTCTGCCAGGCCACCCTGCCTTGGAACCAGTCGGCTATGGACTGAAATTTCAAAACTATGAGCCAAATAAACCTTTCCTCCTTTAACTTTGAGTATTGGATATTTTGTCTCAGGAATGAGAAAAATAACTAAGACACTGGTCATCTTTTTTTTTTTTTTTTTTTTTTTTTTTTTTTTTACTTTTCATGGAAACTCCTGCACATTTTAGCAGAGAAGACAATAAGCAAGGACTAAGGATTTAACTTGCATTAAGAGCAAATCTGAAACCAACCTACCACAATGTGTAAATGAAGGCCAGGGATTTAGCTCAGTGGTGCTGCCATCAGCCTCGCAAGAGGAAGGTCCTGAGTTTGATCCCCGGTACTCCCCCACAAAAGAGTGTAAAGGAAGATTTTAAGTTCAAATTGATCACCTACTTATTCAGTCGCATGCTAGAACAAGCAACACTTCTGAGAAAAAAAAAAAAAAAAAAACCGTTTTTTTTTTTTTTTTTTTTTTTTTTTTTTTTTTTTTGACACTGTGCATCTTGGAGCCACTTAGATGTAGCCTGGGGTGGGGCTTTCCCAACCTCCTCCTAGATAGGGTTGTGCTCCCAAAGGCCCCAGAAAAGTCCTCCATAGTGCTGGGTTCTTGTATTATGTACAGAGTGGGAGCCAGCAGCAGGCTGGCCTGCTGGGTCCTCCCAGGAACCTGCAGCCTCACTAGTCTGAGCAAAAGCCACAGCTGGTGGGACTTATCAGACTTTGACAGCATGTTGATTATGAATATTGTCCCTTTCAGCCTAGTTAATGAAGCATCCAATTCATGCCAGCTTTTATCTGTCAGATAAACACCACTGAGCAAGGTAGAGACTAAGCCAAGCCTTGAATTGAAGTGTGAACTTCATGTAAATTAGGAACAGATGAGTGTGTTCTGCCAGTACAGATTCTCAAGATGGAATCCACCAATTCCAAGGCCCTCTGGACCACAGCTCTGGGGCCATGTTGATCAGATCCAAGGCTACTTGAGGCAGAAGCAGAGGCATGGGACCACTTGCCCTGGGCCACCTGCCCGGAGGACCAGAAATCCAAAATTACACCCAGGATAGATAATCACCTCTCCCCAGGCTGGAAGGCTCAGGGTGACAGCTCCTTTCCCACCTCTTCCAAAGCCATTGACCTTCACTGTGCAGCCATTTTAACCACAAAACAGCAATTCCGTGCATGTCAACTAAACACAGGGGAAAGATTCTGTTTTGCTGGAGATTTCCCCCTTAGTGGGACAAGGAGAGGATGGCCGGGCATCAATAGACCTGTTAGGACCACCTGCTCTGCCTACCAGCCCAGGGCCCCTGGGGAGCCATGAGTCCCATTGTTCCCTCCAGTCCAGTTTCCTCGACTGTGAAAAGAGACAATGGACTACAAAGGGAAATAACCACATTTCTGAAGGCTTGCAGTATGCTGTGCGGTGTGCCAGACGTGCTTGATGAACACGTCCTCTCAGTAGAAAGTGGAGACTCTCACTATCTGATTCATCAGATCAGACATGGTGCTGGGAAGGATGATGCATGTGCAGTTCACACTGCAGGGGCAAGGCAGCATGCAACTGAGTATCTTCCTCTTGGGACAGGACAGCGGACCTCTGAGCCCAGGTGCCCAATCAGGAGACCTCAGGCTCCATGTGCCCTTGGCATACAGATGTAAATGGCATCTCCAATTTCCCACCTTTTGGATGGTGGCAGAGGTGGCGGCCTCCTGGCAGAACCCTCCTGGCACACTCTCCACAAGCTGGAAGGCCCCAAATATTTAGCAACCCCTTCTTCCACCCCTCCGGTAAGTTCATGAGTGCCTAATTCCTGACACTCGGTCACTTTCTGCTCACATTACCTCTCAGGGCTTCTGTTTCCTGCACTGAGCCCCAACAGATCCACCTGGGACCTCAATCATCTCCTGGAAGTGATGAAGCCCTTCAGTTTTCTCACCATGCACCTGGGTGCTTTTTCTCCACACAAACTTGAGGTACTTTGAATCTTGGCCAAGTGTGTATTAGACAACATAATCCTACCTCAAGTATCTACCTGGCATCCTTGTTTACCAAGTTATGCTTCAGAAATCATTTCTTTCACACTTCCAACAGCCTTCTCATTTTATAGATAGAAAACTGAGGATCAGAGAGGGTAAATATGCTGCCAGATTTAGAAGTGAGAGAGCCAGGACTCCAACTGGGTGCTACTCCAGCTTTGGTCCTCCTTTTCTCCACATGACGATGTTTCCCATGGTTTATTCTTCCCATAACTTCATCCAATAGACCATGCCTACATCCTCCAGTTTCTGCAAACACAAGCTGCGAGGTGAATGTCCATTCGGTTTTACTTTTGGGGTACTACTTCCCCCAAATCCATTCTAACATGCTCAATTGTCGAAGGAATGACTCCCAGCTCTGAGGACCAGTTCCTGTATTTGTGCACGGGAAAACCCATGAGCGTCTCCTATTGTCAGGATCCCTGGCACTAGTCATACCCAGCAGCAGGGAGAGTGGGCTGCAGGCGCCTGGATTCCACTGGCCAGATGCCGTCTGCGGCTCACCCATTCCCAGGGACCACACTCACCCAGACCTGGAGCCTTCCTCAATCCATGCTTTCAAACAGGCATTGCTTTAGTCTGCTCTTCATTGCTGTGACCCAGTATCTGAGAAAACAAGTTAAAGGGAGGAAATATTTCTTTCAGCTTTTTGTCCCAGAGGTTCGGTCCATGGTTGGCTTCAAGGCAGGACTATCATGGTGGAAAGGCCTGGGAATCAGGTACTAGACAGCAGCCCCACAATCTTGCTCTCACGCCCTCCTAGCCTCACCCGAACAGTGCTTTATTAATCTCCCTGACGTCTCTCGTGTCAATCAAGTCAAGATGAGCCTCGATGGGCACATTTCTCTAGCTGGCACAGAGATCCTGTGGGCCAAGGCTCTGCTTTCTGGGCTGGGACACAGCCATCAGCGGACAATGTGAGGTGACTGTCCTCACCCCCACCGTCACTCAGTGGCCGACAGGATCCACTCCAGCCCTGGCACTGTGGTCCCCTCTGTCCCACTTCCAGCTGATCTTGAGGGAAGCCAGAGGCCAGGGGATGTTTCTTAGAACGAGGAGAATGGTGTACTGTGAAGATGAGAACAGACTCATTTCTAAAGCAAAGGGCAATAAAATAAGCCCCTTGGAATAGAATCCGAGCATCTTGTAAGCTGGTGGAGTGCAGCTGGAGTTTCTAAACACCTCTTCCACCATCTGGCCAGACTGGGGCAGAGCCCCACAAAAGGGGCTGAGGAGGCAACATCTGCACGTCCCCATGCAGCCAGAGCCAGTGCCCACGGAGCCCCGTCACCCCAGAGCCTGACTGCTGCCTGCCCACCCGCTGCGGGACTCCTACACTGTCCAGACAGCGGCAGCACAACGGCACACTGCCATCGGGCCAGCTCAGGGCGGCAGGAGGCTGCTGCTCCAGTGTCCGGATGACAACAGCCTCTGCCCCTACAAGCCCCTTCTCAGGGACACAGGGCCAGGCACCGCCGGGCTGGGAGGCCTGTTCTCCGGCTGTGTGCACGGAGACACGAGAAGGTGCTCCTCCATGCCTGGCCGTTTTGCTCAGTGTCATGTCTGCTACATGCTTTCGTGTAGTTATCTGCTTAGAAATCTGCTTATGTGCTGGGGTTTGTGCCCAGGGCCTCCACACTGAGCTATATTCTCAGCCCTTTTTACATGTTTTATCTGGTTGAAACTTGCAATCCTCCTGCCTCAGCCTTCCAAAGTTCTGACATTAGCTACATGTGCCACCATACTCAATATAAAATTATTTTTTCTTTTCTTTTTTTGTAGCATTAGTGGTCAAATTTAGAGCCTTGCACATTTTAGGCACGTGCTCTCCCACCAAGCTATGTATTTTTGATTCCTGTGTATCTTGCTTACCTTCTTTCATATTTATATGAATTCTGGAAAGTAAATTAAATGCTGTATTCTGTTTTGTCTCTCAGCAAGCACATGTGGACATGGTGAAAACCAAGACAGCTGCAGACCTGTAATTCAATCAGGGGGAAAAGGCTCCCATCAGAGGCTGAGGATCAACCCCATAAAGACCCTAAATGGGCAGAATTTCCTGCAAAAAGGAAATGTGGCTGTGAAAAATGCCAGAAGTCAGTCGGTGAACACTGGAACTCTGTCCCACATGGGAGGCCACGCAGAGCCCACTTCGGAGCCAGAGTTGGGGCAGAGACGGGGCTCTGAGGAGGATCTCCCAGCTCCCTGCCCAGAGCCCACGGATGGTCAGGGCTCTGGGCCCTGTGATGTTCACCACAGGCTGGACGGGGTCTGGGGCCCTGCTGGCCCCTCGAGGCCTCCTCCCTGGCTTCCGGTGCCAGACTGAGAGGAGACAACTTCTCACACAGCTGACAACCCTTTCCTGCAGCTGCTTTGCAGCCAAATGGTTGGATCCGTAGGGCGCGAGAAGGCACGTCTGCTTATTTATTTATTTTTAGCGATGCAGCGTTGCCGCACAGAGCACCAAGCCCGCCCCTCACCAGGTGGAGCGGGCACCACAGGGCATCGCCAGGCGGGAGAGGTGCCGTTTCCTCTGGAAGCAAAGTCTCCCCGTCAGTCATTCCTGAATTCTCACCACTCAAGGCCGCTTGTTGCTTGGTAACAATTTTCACGGTTGCATTAAGAGGCGAGTTCTGAAAAGAGGATTGCTTAAGCCTGACAGCGATTCCAGGCCAAGCCGATATCAGAAACCGATACACAAACGGCCCTTCCCATTGGGTCAGTGCTGCGGCATTCTTTAAACAGGCTGCCCACTCTCCATGAAGCCTGGCTTTGCGGCAGCGCCGACCCTACAGCCCCGGTCTGGGCCTCTGTGGAGAAGGAACGGCGGTCACCCGAGGGAAGGCTCTGTCTGCCTGACTTGCAATACCTCAGCCTCAAAGCTGGTGGATTTTGGCAGAAGCTGCCAGCGCTCCCGGCCCTCTCTGCTCTCCTGTGGATGGACGCAGCTGACAGGAAACTGCTGGCCAGCGCACTCTGCATGCGCATCCTGGGATGGACTCCGAGTCCCCTAAGGGCAAAAATATGTACGGATTACTTGTTTCTCCATAAACTCAGGGTCCACAGAGGCTTCTCAATAAACTGTCCCCTACTCCACAAGCAGCTAGTTTACACACAGAGAAGTAAGTCGCTGTTGGTTAACCTCAGCTCACACAATGGGGTGGGCGGGTCCAGTTTGATACCAACGAACCCTCCATCACATTCCCATGTCACTATGATGTTAAAGTGAGGTCAGTACGGCCATCACAGAGCCATGATGATAGGGAGGATCAGGCGTACCGAGCTCACCTGTGAGGCTCTTTCCCTGACCCCTACACCTTAGCATTACTGAGATTTAGGGGGCATCCTGTGCCCTGCAGGGTGTTCAGCAGCGCCCCCAGCCTCATCGTCCTGAAGACCAAAAGCAGCTGCCCAGTCTTGAGAACCAACATCATCCCGAGACACCGTCAGGTTCCCCGAGAGGGAGACGGCAAAGTGACCTGCAGCTGAGAACCATGAAGCTCCTCAGATGTCCCCTCCGTGAAGAGTCTGAAGTGGCCATCGCTCGGTAACAACCACTTCCCCTGCGATACGTCTCCAAAGAGGTCTTATTTCTGCACAATCTTCATCCCGTCCTGAACTATCCCACAACGTGCTTAACACTCAATTCCTCCTCGAAGAAATGGCTGTAGGAACAAGGACTGGATCTGTCTTAATCAGACCACATCTCAGTGCCAAAAGGAGCTCCGGGCACACACTGGGTGCTCAAGTCAGTGCTCCTCAATGGCAAACGTGAGTACTCCCTACTCCCAGAGCGGCTGGATAACAGAGGCCGACTTCTCTAGGGCGCTTCAGTACGCCCTGATCGCCGCGGTTCTCATGGAAGCCGGGAGGTGAACAGACCTGAGGTTCCAGCTTCTTCCAAGAATCATGTGCAGGGACACGCTCAGCCTCCGGGCCTGGCCACGTCATAGGTGACAAGCGCGGGACTGAGCCCATCCCCCACCTGTCCTCAGGCCACAACAACCCCGACAGCAAAGACACACGGCGAGGTCCACCCTGACCCAGGAACCTCCGGGAGCAGTTGCCATGGTGCCCCAGCAAGGAGATCCGTATTTCTGGGTGGAGGAAACAACACAGGGCAGGCTGCTGGGGTGCCTGGAATTTGTGGGCACCAGAGAGGAGGGCGGAGACTATGAGGAAGGAACCCTGAGTGTCTTCGTCCCTCTGGCTGACTCTCTGGCCTGAGGCTAATCTGGAGGTTCAGCGAAGCCCAGCTGTGGGAGCAGAGATCAGAGGATGAACAGGGCCAGCAGCACGGGAGCCCAGGAAGTCGGAGTGGAGCGGCCCAGACCCAGCAGACCCAGCTGGCGGTGCTGCCAAAGCAGAGCCACATTCTCCCCAGCTCCACCCTGATGGAGTCCCGAGCACAGCTCAGTGGGACAAAACTGATCCCCAACAAGTTGCCTGCCTGTCAGAATGAGACCGCGCCCTTTAAAGGAAAACCTCATAACGCAGGTTCATCACACACTCAGTTTCCAGAGTGCAACGTAAACTTCCTTAGACATGGAAGGAAAGAGAAACAGGAGACCTACAAAGGGAGTAAATTCAGTCAGTATTCAAAGATGATACAGTGTTGGAGTGAAGAGAGAAAGATTATAAAACGTGTACTATAAATACATTGAAGTCTTTAAAAGTAGACATAATGAGTGTACACATGGGGGATCCAATTAAGAAATGAAAATTAATAAGAGCAAAAACAAGGCAAAGTTATCACGGAAAAATACAATATCTGAAATGAAAAATTAGCTGGGTGTCCGCCGCAGCAGAATGGTACTAGAGAAGGGGGAAACCTCAGTGATGTAAGACAAAAAGGTTAAGACAATGCTAAACAGAGGACAGCAGAGGCAAAGCTGAAACCCACGTGACTTGGGGATAATGGCAAACGATCTAACATATATGCGGTCAGAATCTGGGAAGGAAATGAGAAGCTGTGACCCGAAAAATGCATGTTAAAAAAGTGGTCAAAATTCTCCAAGTCTGAGGGAAAGAACACCGTACACATCCAGGAGCCCCAAGAGACCAGTCACAGACCCCACACCCACTCTTAATATTAATATCTACAGTGTCCCCCAAAAGGCTCACTGTGTTCCAAGCCTTGTCGCTGACAGCCTTTGGGGAAGCAACTGGACCATAAGGAACCACTGTCATCTCTACTTAACCCATTCACAGCTTCATACCCTGATGTCATCATTAAAAGGTGGGGCCTATTAGAAGGGAGTGAATCACGGGGGCAGGACCCTGAGGACAACCCTCCCTGCTCTCTTCCTACGTTCTCTGCTTCCTGGCTTCCCTGAGCCGTGTCTGTCCACCACGATGTCTCTGCCTCAAAGCAAAGAAATCAGCTGCCCGTGGCCTGAAACCTCTGACACTGTCAGCCACAGTAAACCTGCTTCTTAAAGTTGTTTCTGCCAGTTACTTTGTCACAGCAATGAAAAGCTGACTCCCACACTCACTTATATATATTAGGACCCCTCAGAATCAAATGGTTGAAAACTGAACATGAAGGGGACGTTGCAGAGGTGACCAGAGAAATAAGACAAGGCACACTTCAGAAGCAGCCAGGAGATTCAGCAGCAACTCCTCAGGGGACTGAACAGAGTAGGAGAGAGAGTGCAGAGGTATCCTTAACGTGTGTGTGTGTGTGTGTGTGTGTGTGTGTGTGTGTGTGTGTGTGCAAGCCTCTTTGTGTGTTAGGGGGAGTGAAGAACCATCATCCGGTAATCTTATACCCAGGAAAACAACCCTCAAAAATGAAGGCAGAATACTGAAAGATATTTTGAGGTGACCCCACAGAAGGGCACCGTGGAAAATGTCCAAAGGTCTCCTTCAGCCCAGAAAGAAGTGCTAACGGACAGAAACTCCAAACAAATGAGTGGAGATCAACAGACAGAACTGGAAGCTTCTGGGAAAATACAGAAGACTTCTTTTTTTATTTCTTGACATTTTAAATAGACAATTCACTACGTAAGTAAAAATAACAATATGTTGTAGAGTTCATAAGAAAAACCAGTATAAAATGTGTGGCGTCTCTAAGGACGAGAAGGGAGAGTGAC
This sequence comes from Fukomys damarensis, assembly GCF_012274545.1. NCBI lineage: Eukaryota > Metazoa > Chordata > Mammalia > Rodentia > Bathyergidae > Fukomys > Fukomys damarensis. Next base: position 2,552,279 of record NW_022900934.1, on the reverse strand, counting down.
AGAAAATACACTTACATATTTTTTATATGTGGCATGATGCAATATTAACTCAAGGTGACAGTAGTAAGTCATGATAAATATCGTGATTAATGGCAAAAGTAGTGAAAATAAAGGCATGATTTATGGTTAAAAAGCCAACAGATAAGATACAAAGAAAAGCTAAAACCAAACAAAAGAAAAATCTAAGCTAAAAGAAGTCAGGAAAGGAAGGGAAAGAACAAGAATAGAGAAAACAGAAAAAGAAAAACGTGAGATAGTGGATCCAAACTAAGCGCAGCAACAAGTATAGTCATTCTACTGTGGGACAATAGGCTAAACATTCCAGAGTAAAAGCCACAGCTGTTAGACCCCAGCAGCTAGAGAAAGACAGACTGGCTACAGTGCAAAGGACAGAAAGAGGCGCGCCAGGCAAATACCCATCAAACCTTCTAAATTGTCATTACTTTCTCTGCTGTCATTCCGTTCTTGCATTCTTGCTCTGTCATTGAGGGAAATCCATACCCTGACCCTGTATTTGGAAGAGGACTTCACGGTGCCCTCCAGATTCGAAGGCACACCCCACACAAAGCCATCGATAAACCCGAGGTTCTAATAAGCCTCCCTGCTGACTACGAGGCCCAGCAAGCTGCACAGTAACATGGAAATGTGTGTGACGCGGCTCACTCTCCAAGACAACGGGCTGCCTGGACTGATGCCACTCAACCTCGGAAAGAGAAGAAACTGGGCTCAGAGCGCATTTGAGCTCTGCATTAGCAACCCCTGTTGACTTGAGTTGTTGGAAAGAGTGGTGAAACATTCTGAAAAACCACGAAACACACAGGACTCTTCAAGCCAATTTCCTTCAAGCAAAATAAAGGTCTCTATTTGTCCTGATAACAGACAGCAGGAAGGGGGTGGGAAAGGCCCTGCCGTGCCTTCTGCAGGGACACGACCTGGTCACACTGCCTCCTTCCTTGCTTCTGTTTCTTTTGTTGATCCGTTATCTTCAAATGTTCAATACACTAAATCATTAAAACAGCATCGAGTACCCTCCCTTTCACCCACACGTACCATCTTACCGCGTCCCCTCCCGCCCAAGCCCTCTGTAGCCAGGCTGAGCGGCCTGCGTGGCTCTTTGTCTGGAGCAGGCTGGTGCCACACGCTGTCTGGAGGTGCAGGCCTACTCGCCTCCCCTAATGATGAATGTTTCAGGTCTTCTCCACAGCAGCCCTTACTGACAAAGCTGGAATGGACGGTCTGAGGCCATCCAGGGGCACAGGCGGAAGACATCTCTCCAGGGCAAGTACCGGGTGGGTCTGCAGAGTGTGGAGCTGAGCTTCTCCTACTCTCCCAGCCCCCGTATTTGCTGTTCTTCACCCCCACACGCCTCAGCTCCCCAAAAGATGCACTTGACAAGCAGGGCAGATGCATCTGGCGACTGTCTTGTTTTTTTTCTTCCCAAACGGCAGTTGAAGATGGCAAAACAGTCTTCGCTGATGTGCATTTCACACACTAATCTTTGTGTTTGATGCGGGCTGATTCACAAAGGTACAAGCCTGAACGCTGAGCAATCCCTTCCCACCAGCTGTTTCACTTACCGTGTGTTCCTGCGCTGCGAAAGGAAAGCGACAAGCCAGCAAAGTTTAAGGGAAAATAAAGAAAAAAGGAGGAAATGAACAAAAGAAAGTGGAGGAGCGAAGACCTCTCTCCTGAAGAAAGACAGGCAGCAGTTGTCTGGCACCCGGCCGTCCAGATGTCCTCACTGGCACAGCTGGCCACTCTGACCACGCGAGCCCTTTCTGCACAGGAGCCGGAGTCCAGGCGGAGGGGCTTTCGTGCCCTCCACGTCTCTCGGGCCTCTAACAGCTCTACCCTCCTTCCCTCCCGCTTTACTAAGGTGACAAATAAAACTCGCACATATTCACAGTATCCAGTGCAATGTTTTGATGTATGTATGCATTGTGAAATTATTAAACCACGCTAATTAACATCCTCCCTCTGCTCTCGGCAATGGTGGCGGACACACGACACAGGCAAGACTGTGAAATGGAGCCACCACGCTGAGTAACTGCTCTGCAAAGGCCCAAACGTGAGCTCTGCAGCGCTGGAGGGGCCACCTCTGAACCAAAGCTGCTCCCGCTCCCCTGCTCCCACCCTGGGGTCCAGCCCACTGCGGCGGCCTCTGCCTGCCTTGCTATGCTCTGCCTGGCATCTGTTCATCAGGGGCCCCATGTTGAGGACAGACTTGCATCCAGGTCAGCAGGGGCTCCAAACACGGATTTTAGCCAGACTTTGGTTTCCAGTTCACTACACCTGAGAATTTGCATCTCTAAGAAATCGCCCTGCAGTGCTCACTCAGGGGTGTGAGGACCATGGACAGAGCATAGTGAACGCTGCTCTGCCTCCTGGAGACAGAGGCTGAAATCAGGCACAGGAGGCAGCAGGAAGGAAGTCAGCTTGGCCCTGTGTCAGCACCACTGTCAGGTTGTTCCTGCATCACTGGTCCTCACGTCCCTGAAAGCTCCTCTGTGTGTGTGTGTGTGTGTGTGTGTGTGTGTGTGTGTGTGTGTGTAGCATGTCGCAGTAAATAATAATTACTAATAGCAGTTATATCTGCACTGATTGAGGGCTCATGACTGAAAAGAATGGCAATGCCTGGGTAGCAAGGTTAATGATACTGGCACAAATAATCACAGTGAGTCCACCCGGGACCACAGCACTGCCTCTGGGCCAAAGCCCAGGCCTTGCAGTCGTCCTCCCACAGCAGCTCCCCGGTCATCAGAAGAGCAGAGACGGGCGTGGCAAGATCAAATGATTGGCCAAAGGCCATGCTGCAGCTCTTGGAATGAAATTCATATCTGGGAAGGTCTGACGGCAAGGCCCAAGCCCTGTGGCCAGACACAGAGGCAGAGGACCCCAAGAGCCGGGGAGCCCGCTTCTGAGCCCCAGGCCCAGCCTCACTCTTGAGACCGGCTTGCACCGACCTCTGTCAGGTAGGCCCACGTCAGCACCCTGCCTCACAAGGGCCACCACTGCCACACCACGGCCTCTCGAGGTAAGCGGGGACTCGATCCCAGCCCCTCGGCCAGAGTTCCGGGCCACTCTGCACTTTGATCCCAGGTAAGAGCCCCTGTGGGCATCGGTGCCTTTACCTTCTCAAGGGTCTATGAACTTCACAGACCAGCCGGCCAGTCCCAGCGCCTGGAGGTGACAGCACAGAACCAATCCCCATGGGGAAGCAGAGCCGCCACCACCACCACCAAAGCAGCCCTCCCTCCCCAGAGGCTGGCAGCAGCAGGGTGCCAGGCAGCGGCTCTCACTGGCTTCCAGGGACCAGGCAGCCTCTCTCTCCCCACCTCCTGAGCCCCTTGTATTTAGCACCCCGTAAGGGTCTCACATCCCCTGAGTACCCCAGATTCCAAGGCAGCAGAGAGATGGAAAATAAAGCAGAGGCTGGGCATCATCAAGCCAGCTGCAGGGCTGGTGCCACCCGGAGCCCAGGTGCCCGGCCCTCAGGGAAGGCCTCCCTCCCTGGCCTCTCTTCCCTCTGCTCGGGGTGGGAGGAAAGGAGGCGCCAGCCTAATGATATGTTCCAGCAAGAGGTAAATGAACTCCCTGTCCGACCTGTCCAGACTGCTCAGCGTCACCTGCCCTGAATGGGAGCTGGCACGGCCGGCGGCCTCCAGGCCACAGAGAAAATGCCGGAAGAAAGTCTCTGGAATTCCACAGCGCTATTTTCCTTCCTTCTTTCCTGATTTCCCTGGAATTTGGTGGTAACCCTGCCAAAGTAGTGGGTTTCTCTGCTTTTCATGGAACAGCTCCAGATTTGCACGCCAACTGCTGAAGCAGCATGGGGACAGACCGTGCCTTCCACACCCACTGAGCAGGGGCAGTGGGGCAGCTGTCACCAGGCCGGGCAGCGGGGTGCCCTTGGTCTTCCACAGCGGAGCCCCCACACTCGGGCTGCCCTCAGGAGAGGCCAGGTGAGGGGCTCTGCACAGGGGCTGCACCTCGCAGCTGGATTCCCAGGCAGCCCTGGACTGAAGGTGTGGCTGTGTATGCAATGTCCAGCCCTTGCCCTGCACCTGGCGGGGCTCCCTGACCCCTCAACATCCCGGCCCCCTGAAGAAGTGCCCAGCGGAGCAGGAGTGCATCTCTGACAGCTTCACGGGCAGTGGTGCTACCTGCGGTCCCCGGAGCGAGGAGCGAGCGGGGCGCGGGGCTCTGACCCCCAGTGCCTGGGCTTGGCTCCCTCCAGGACCCTGCAACCTGCCCAGCCATGCCCTCCCCGCCCCAAGTTCTCAGCACGAAGAAATCAGAATACAGAGGCCCTGTGCACACATCTTCAGCATCACCTCACGTTTGTCTTTTATGCACAGCCCAGAAGTTGGGCCATCTGTAAACCCAGAACTGCTTCTTGTATAGGGACCCTGGACACACTGGAGAAGAACCCCATGCCTTGGTCTGATGTTGGGGCCACCTTTCCGGCCCTTCCCTGCATGCGACCGTCCCAGAGGAGGTGGCTTTCCCAGGATTCAGCCCAGCTGGGGCTTTCAGGACCCTCCCTTGCATGGAGGAGGGACCCTAGCAAGTATTCCTATGGTCACACCCATTTGTAAAATTTGGGAAAGTAAGACTTAGTGACTTATTGTGAAGGCTACAATGTCTTTCTACCACAACTTCCCCTCCAGTGACGTTGGGGGTGCCAGAAGAACGGCGGGGAAGGAGGCAAAAATACAAGGAACCACAAGCCAATCCACACAAAATTCTTCCACACGGAGTTCTTAAACAGTAAAGTTGATAAAATATTTCCCAAATGTGGACAGGCTTTAAACACATGTATGACATCAGTAAGAACCATCTGTCACGTTCCTTCCAGCAGTGGAGGAGCACCTTTTGATCAAGGTTGATAGACATTTGATCCATATCTGGTGGAGTCATCCTTTGGCGCTCCCTGCCCTTCTTCCACCCTTTCCAGGACTCTCTGCTGAGAGTGGAGAGGCTCCCCAGGACGCGGCAATGCTCGGGAGCTGTGTGTTCTGAACCGATGGTATCATCACCCTCATCAGTAAGATTAACTTGAAATAGTGCACTTGTTAATTTTGGGTTTCTGGAATAGTTTGATCAACTCATTGACCATGGAATTTGCTTAACAGCACATGTTGCAGGTACAGTTGGAAGTCGGTGGTGTTTTCAAATAAGGCCTTATACATTAGGGAACTTCTGTCCCTTTTGCTTTGTTTCTCTAGTGGGTACGAATTCACCTTCCTGGTTACGGGCTGCTAAACCTGTCTCCTCCTAGAACTGTGCCCGCTCCCCACAGTGGCCTCCTGGTTGCTGCTGTTTTCCAGGCTCTATCAGATCACACAGCCGTCAGCCATGCAGACTCCTTTCCCAATCCCAGAGGCCTGGCAGGAGGGGCAGATCCACCTGCCTGCGGAGTCCTTCCCCCATCCTGATGACTGCCACCCCACGCCAGATGCAGACACCAAAGACCATTTCTTTCTGCAGCAGTTTCGCTATTCTTCATCCTACATAGTTCTACATTGTTCTCCCCTATTTCAGAGAATTAATTATCTGAAATTGCCAGAAATAACCTCAGATCTCACAGCAGTTACCCCTAGCCATTAGTGGAAAAGTGCCTGCAATCTGCCTCTCTGGAATTATTGTGCTGCAGGGTCAAGGATTGCAAGGGCCGTGAAAGCCATTTGCTCCAGCACCATTTGCATGCTTTGTGGATAATTACATAATTTTCCAAGTATTCCTGGGGATTCACTTCAGCTGGCCAATCTTGTGAGTGATCTTTGACAATAGAAAATTGTGGGTAATTTCTGTTTGTTTGGGTACCGTTTCTATAGTAATAAGAGTAATTATTAATAAATGGGGAAAGTTGTGCTAGGGGGTTCAGTCAATAAGTAACCTTATTTTTTCCTGTTTTTTGAAAATGCTCACAACAGATATATAATGCAGAAAGGAGCAAATAAACGGCATCACACAGTTCCATTTTTACTCATCCTGCAGGTGAGATAGCAGTCTCAACGTAATGAAGTCAGGAGGAACACCGGGCTCGGCGACACCCAGGGCTCAGGAGCTGTGAATCTCTCCATCAGAGAAGGGAGAAGATCACCGATGTGCGGGACAGACGAGGAGCTGCCACCCCCAGCTCCTCCCATCAGTTCACAGAAACGCCACACATCACACATCTTCCCTTTGGAAAGGAAAAGAATACGAACAGCCTCTCCCCTGATGGCCCACTGTCCCTTCAGCATTCACGTCATCAGGCCTGTTGGGCTTCCTGAACCAGTGGGCGCCCAGAAGGAAACACGCATCCTTCTGTTCTCTGGTCACCTGGACGAGGAGAGGCGCCTCTCTTCCTCCCTCCCTTTCTTCACCGCACATTTATTGAAACTTGTGATTGCTGGGCAGCGTGCCGCAGATGTTGGATTTGGTTTTCAACATGGGCCGTGGCACAGGGGGCCCCCGTGAGGCCTGCCCATCTGGTGGGACTTAGAGCCGGTATTTCAGCAGCATGACACGGGTCCTGGTATTAATTTAGGTTCCCCCAAAAGCAGAACCTGAGACACGGGTTCAAGCACAAGCCGTTTGTTTGGGAGGGGATCCCAGGAAACTCCAGGAAAGGCGTGGGCGAGTGAGATGGGGGGTGAGGGAGAGAAGGGGTAATGTCTTACACACCCAGAGGCTGCAGTGGGAAGGTAGGGTTCCTCTCAGGGCCTGGGCAGAGCACACACCTCTGCCTGCTCCAGGCTGCGGGGCTCGAGCTTGGTGTTTATACACCAACTCCAGGAGCGGTTGGCAGAGGCTGCCCCTGGGCCGCCTTCCGTCTTTCTTTACTTCTGGCCTACTGGACCCGGAGTAGGGAGTGGGGCGGGAGGCTGTGCAGTGCAGAGAGGACAGCGCAGCCAGCGGAGCCCTGGACAAAGAGGCACAGATGCAGAGGTCGACAGGCACAGGGCCAACTCCCACCACAGCCAACGTGGTGGGGAAGGACTTGAGGACCCCGGGCACCCAAGAAAAGGCTTCCTGCTGGAGGGAAGGGCGCAGCGCTGAGCCTGAGAAGGCGGATGTGCTCTGCAGAACAGAGCGGGAGCAGGCCACACTTGCAAGGGCCCAGAGGGAAATAAAGGAGAGTGATTGCAGAGACCTGAAAGACATCTAATTGCGCTGGGGCAAAGGGAGAGAGCAGGTGGATGAGGGAGGGAGACGATGCTGGGAAGTTGTGACCAACAGGGGGCGCCGCGAGGAGTTTGCAGCCACTGTCACATTGCCGGCTGGGAGAGAGCCTTCTCCGGCTGCACAAGGAGGGGTTGGCGCACAGGAGACAGGACAAGTGGCTGCATCTGCAGCTTCTAAGAAAGCAGATGCTTGAGCCCAGCTGTGGCAGTGGTCAGATCCAGCAGCAGTGCCTCTTACAGAATTAGAGATGACAATGGAAACTTTCGAATGAGAGGAGCCCGTGGGCAGAGATGAGGGTAGGGCCAGACAGCAAAGCCGATGGGTCTGGCTCTGGGGCTGGAGCCTATGGGAGAATCAAATGCACCTGGTTCTCCCCCAGGGCTCTGCGTGCAGCTGCGACCACAGCGGGACCAGTCTCTACCTCCACTCCTTTCTCAAGCAGTGGCCCTTGGTGCCAAGGTTGAGCTGCTCCTGTCCGCCCCACGCACCTCTGACTCTCAAAGGCAGCCGCAGCTGCCAGCATGGACCCCACCGAGCTCATCTCCCAGGCCCCAGCTTCGTTTGTAGATGTCAGTCAGTGCAGGCTGCAGCCTGGCTTCTGTTCCCACCTTCTAGGCCGCTGCTCTCCATGGCTGCACTTGTACCCCTTCCTCTGACCCATGTCTACCCAGGACCTCAGTGGTCCAGACGCCTACGAGAGAGCGGTCCCAACCTGCTTCCTGGAAACAGTTCAACCAGGAATCAGCACTTGGCTCTCACCTTTCACAAAATGCTCTGGAATTGGCTGATGGGGAACAGAGGTCCCTTCTCCTGCCCCAGCAACCTCTTTGAGATGCCAGCAATGGGTCCATCATGGAAGATGCCAGGAATGCCCAGGAGTCCACTAAACAGATGGCACCACAGTGTGCTACATTCAGGGAGCTGGCCTTTGGAGAAGCCACGTCCACTCTGCCCCGCTTCTCCTAAGCCTCCCGAATACCCCTGGTCACTGAGGGCATGGGGTGGCCCGCTGAGATGCACCTGTGGTCCTGAGTGAACGATGTCAGCCACGCTGCTCCCCCACAGCAGGTGCAGCAGAGCAAGGAGCTGGGAGCTGCTGCTGGGATCTGCAGCTGGTGCAGCAGGGTGAGCTCAGTGGGAACAGCTCAGCAGCTGGGCCCCCCAGAGAAAAGAGAACCGGGCAGAGCTGGAGGCCTCGGCAGTCAGAACCGGAGGGCACCCCGGGGCTCCTGAATCCCATCCAACACAGGCTGAGTGGTGGACCATGGCCCTGCCTCCCCGGACAGCTGGCCGTAGTGGCCTCACCACCTCTCAGCCTGCCTGGCACTGGCTGCTCCTGCACCCTCAGTGCCAAGCAAGGCAGATATTTGTTGAATAAATGCTTGCAAAGGTCACAATCGACTGGATGAATTAAAGAGATTCCTCTCACCTGATCCATGGTTTTGATATTCAATGAGAGGAGGAAGAAGTTTGAGGGGGAATTGTTTACAGGTTGTTTTCACTCAAAATGGAGAAAAAAAATATAAGGACACTTCACCCAGCCACATAGAGGGGGCATGATTTTAAATTTTAGTTACCTGCATTATTGTCTAAAGCAGGATCAGCCTCTCTGGCCGGCAAGGAGGATTTGGCCTCTCCACACTTTTGTAAATAAAGTTTTATTAGAACCCCACCAGGCTGCCACTTACATCCACACTGAACAGCTCTCAAAGTGCTACCTAGTCCTTCACAGAACACGTTTGCTGACCCTTGGTCTAGAAGTCATCAACAGGACAAGGCTACTTGGCTCTGGTTAATTGCGCCAATTCAGCCACCATGGGGCCCAGGCTGGGGAGACGGGGAGGTGGATTTTCCTGAACACCCCCAGGGCCCAGGGGACCCAGGCCATCAGCAGCTCAGAGCTGTCTCACCCAAGGTGCCCGCTGGGCCTGGCAACGCCATGCAGCAGTGCTCATTTTTGTCCCAGCTCTCTGGGGGAAAGGCCGCCTCTAAGAATCCAGATCTCATTTGCACAGACCAGAGACTGGGAGGCCCCAGAGAGGCCCACAGGAACTCTAGTTGTTGGTCTTCTGGTCTTGGATTGAAACAGGATTTTATGACAATGCTTTGGGTAACCAAGTACGCTTGACATGATTTCCAGTCACGCCATGCCCTCCTCCCCTTCACAAGCAGCATGGGAGGAGGTGACGCCTTGCACCTGGCCACTCTCCTGCACGCCCAGAACCCATCCCAGTGGACAGCACACCCCATCTTCCCCAGCACTGAGCTTCCTCTTGCCCTCCTGGAACCTCCTGTCTTTTAGAGGCGTGGGCTTTAAATGCCACCAGAGAGGAAGGCGGATCCTTCCCATTCCCCTGGCACTGGCCACACTCTCAGCCAGGGCAGCGCTGCTGGTCACAGTCTTCCTGGGCCACCACTGCGGAGCCTTCTTCATCTACACTTCTTGGCCCAATGTGGCTTATTTTCTGCAGGCTTGAAAAGACAGAACATTAAGAAGTAATTTATTCCATAAATATTTTACAGTAGTCTCACTCGCAGAGTTGTAGCTGCGTGTTCTTTGGGCTCTTTGTTCCCCATTTTGCTGCTCAGCCTTGTTAAGCACCGGCTCCTTCTGGGCTGCTGCTGGTGGCAGTTGGTGCCCGTGTTGGGGGCTGTGACGCCTGCTGTTTTCGGGGGAGCTGAAGGCTCCAGATGAGAGAGAGCCGCCACCTCCGTGGGGCTGGAGCGGATAATGTACCAGTTGATTTTAATTTTTTAAGGGATAATAATACCTGGTAGGACATGAATTGCACAGTTCCCTTTTCTCCTCTGCAATCTGCATTTACAGCATTGCCATCAATTCAGGGCATTGAAATAAAGATCATCTAGCACACCTCGGGTAATTATGTCTATCAAGGAGCGCTCACTGCTGCGCAGAGCCGGGGAACGCTCTGCTGACTGTTTGTTTTGAAGGGCCACCGAGGAAGGGTATCTATAGAAACAGCAAGCGGGGATTCGAATGCTCCTGCATCTCCTGGCAATAAGTGAATGAAATAGCAGTGTCATTTTCAATCACACTAACAACACCTTTTGTGCAACCAACATCCATAGATGCCAATGTATTTAAACAACCATTGCAGGTAGAGGGGCCAAAGGTAGGGAGGAGGCAACAGGGATGGTGGGGCAGAATTTTCAGGCAGAGTTTGGAGAAAAGCAGCGACAGCTCTCACCTGGAGCTGTAACTAAAAGCGCTGGTGACTGTTGCTGTTGGCGCATCAGATGCAGGGTGATTTTTGAATGCCCGACGTTGCTCACTGTCTGAACCTTCCCCCTCTTGCCAAATGATGCTCACAGAGAGAACGGGAGCACTGCGATGTGACCTGCAGGATAGCAGCAGCAGCCCGAGGCGGAGGAGCACCAGGCCCAGCCCCTGCTGGCCACACCCTCGCTGCAAGGACTGGGGCTGGTTGGTGACACCGTGGTCCACCTGAGCCCATCCATGTGCCCCACAGAGCTCCTAACTGAGCCAAAGAGCAGGTGGCCAGTGCCTGCTGTCTCTTGATCTTACTGCAGGTAAAGAAGAGGCTTCAGGGCTGCTCCCTGTGGCCCCACACACAGGCAAAGCACAGGAAAACACGAGGGAGAGAAGAGACTGAGCCCAGGTTCCTGAAGGACCCCATCCCCCTGCCTCACCTCCAGCAACACCAGCAGCTTCTTTCCTGGGGCCCTAGTGACCCCTGGGGTCCTTTCTGTGAGCTACTTGCAGACACTGACCCCAAACAAGCCACCCTCCCTGTGACGTCAGCTAGGTGTCCTCTCCCAGACGACAGCTGCTGGGAGCAGCCGTGCAGACAGACCTGCACCTCTGCAGAGCTCCTCTGACCTTCAGCCTGAGGGTCAGGGACCAGCAAGCCTAAACTCCCAGCAGGCGGTCTGGTGGCGAGTCACAGCACCCGGCACTTGGGCCATCCATCCTCAGCGGGCTACTGAAAGGATTTTGCTGCAACTTTCCCCGCCCTCTGCCCTGAAAGCCCTCAGTCCCATCAGCACCACACTCACCCGCTGCCTCTGTTCCACAAGCCCCTCCTCAGGGCAGCCTCATTTGTGGGCCAAGCCACAGCCTCAACCCTCCAGCCAGGGGCCAGACCCCCTCAGAGGGTCAGGATCGGATCGGCTGCCCAAGCAGCAGGAGCAGACCGCGCTTCCTAACAGCCAGGCCCGAGCCCAGGTGGGGTCAGCGCCACAACTTCTAAAACAGCAGAGGGCTCTGCGAGAGACTTGGGTGCCAGGTGTGCCCAAAGCCCTCTGAAAGACGCAAAAAGCTGCAAGCAGCTAGAATGCTGTACAGGAAAAGACCAGCTTTAAAAAGTTGTAAAGCCACGTGATGGAATCTGCAACAATTAGCATACTCTGTGCTACGTGAATATAAGAATAAACAGGAGTCTGTGGACTAGGGAGAGGCTCCGATTTGCGTGCTGGGCCCCCACCCACCTGAGCAGCCTGGGGCTGGCAGCCGGAAGTGGGAAGGGACCTGGTAGGGCTGGGGCCCACATAATGGCCATTTGCTTCTGAATAATTATCTGTACTTTCCAAATGTCTATAAAAATATGAATATTTACAAAAGAGCAGTGCGTTTAAATTAATTAATAAATAACACTGCCAGACTTGGTGATACATGCCTGTGGTCCCAGGGGTGGGAGGCTGCGGCTGGAGGATCGCAAGTTCAAGGTCAGCCTGGGAAACTCAGAAAGACGCTATATCAAAAAATAAAATAAAAGGAAAGGAAAAAGGAACACATTGGAAATTCCGTACCAAAGCCTGTGCTATCAGGAGATTTAGAATTGGCTTTGCATCCACCGTGAAAAGACCACAAAATACACCATCTTAGGGTAACAAAATTACAGCTTGGAAATGTATAATTAACAAGTTTCGATACCCAATAACACATACAGGTGCCTGCCTACTGCACACAGCAGCCGCCGTCCTGGGACGCGTGGAGGCTGAGTCCAGGCACCGGACCCGCAGCTTCCTGGAGCAGGAGCCTGGCTGTGTCCACGTCCCAGTCAGTGTGTGGATGTCAGAGAGGAAAACCCGCAGCTCCACGCCAGGATGCCCTTAGACTTTCTGTGCACCTAGGAGTAGGGCAGGCTCCTCCCAGAGCCCCCAGGGACTGAGGTCTCCACCAGGTCCTCTTCAGGTTGGTCCCCGTCTCTGTTACTTTTTTCTTGTTGCTGAGACAAAATGCCCGGCGTCCAAAGTTCATGGAGAAAAGATTTATTTGGCTTACAGTTCGCAGAGGCTTCAGCCCATAGTCATCCGGCTCCAAGGCAGAGCGGCACATGGTAGAAGACAGCAAAAGCAACAAGGGACCTTGGCAGCATCTTTCTGCCCCTTTTATCTTATCCAGACTACTTGGGGTGGGCAGCACTCACACCCTTAATCCCAGAGCCTAGCACTTCACCATGAACAATCCAGGGTCGCACATCTAGATCCAGCCACTTCTGAGAAAACTCCACCTATGACCGCATGAGGCTTTGTGGGGACATCTAGACACGAGCTGTGACATCCCCAGGTCCCAGGGGATCCTGTGTAAATAGAAGCACCACGATAGATATAGGGCATCAGACTCATGTGTGCCTGGGCAGCAGCACACAAGAACCTAGTGCCACTCTCCAAACAGCCACCTGGAGAGAAGTGTGCTGGAAAGACCCCAGGAGTTCACAGGCAGGCAGGCAGGCAGCGCCACTGGTGACAGCACACCTTCCAGCAGAGCGTCTTTACCTCCTCCCCCTGCCCCTGTCACTCAGGGCAGCCCCTGGGGAGCCTCCAGGTCAGGTCGGCAAGGTGGCTGTGCAAATACAATATATCGCTTTGCTCCTTTGCTGCAGAAAGCATCATTGATTTGAAACTAATTCTCAAGCTTCTTGATCTCAGAGTCTAGATTTGGTTTCCCTGAAACCACAATACAAGTTGACAAAGCTGGTCTGGAACTGTCATTATTTGCTTACTTTTTGGTCCTGGGCATCGAACCCAGAGCCTTCTCGCTGAGCTACATCCCAGTCCCCAGACATCTCTCTCGTGAGACAAGGTCTCCCCTAAGACAAGAATTTGCCCACTAAGACATGGGCTCTTCACATGGGAACACAGCTCCTGCCTGTCCTCCTGCAAGCTGCGTGCCTCTGTAATGCCAAAGTGGAGAAATGAATGGAAACCAGGAAGGCAACGGGCTTGAGCAAAACATTTTAAAAATGTCACATTACCACAATTTACAATGACTCTGAGTTAGCAGACACATTTTTCTTTCTTTTTTCTCCTGAATTCTGGTACTTCTCAGTACAGCCACTGCCTCACACAAAATAGGGTGCTCCTTGGATTAATATCTTCGATGATTAAGTCGATTTATAAGCAATTTTCTCCTCATTTAAAGAGCACCCCAAAAGGGCTCCTGTGGGAAACAGATGGGGTCGGGAATGACGGCTTCCAGGATTGTGAGGCCAGCGGAATCTCCATGAACACCCATGTGTGGTGGCTGCGGGTAATGTATTTCCCCGTGCGACGTTCGGTGCTCGGGACTGAAGTAATGTATTCCCCTGTGTTACATTCCTCCCTTCGTTTTGGAGATGTGCATGCACTTTTCTGGGGATGAGGAAACCCCACTTGGATAATTACAAAGCAGCCCCATAGGAGCTTCCTTTTTCCAATGTCAAGAGTTGTGTTTGTCTCTGGCCAGTCCTCTGGCCGAAGTGGGCATCGATCAGCACAGTCGGACGGTGGGCAGAATTCCCGGGCATCAGGTGAGTCCCAAACACAGTCACCCCCACTCGGAGCCCTGCAGGGACAGATGTGGGCCCTTCCTCTGAGCAATGTGGAAAGCCAGGGTGTATTTCAGACTATTTAGAGCTAGCACAGGCACAGGACAAACCGAGACCGACTGACCGTGCTCGCGTGCCTTCTGCTGGGAAACGCTGTGTCTCTTCACGGCTGGGCCTGTCAGGGTGTGACCTGTTGGGTGTAGGGGTGCGTGTGTCAGAGTCTGGACCCTGACGGCACCCGCTGCTGCACTCCGGGCTGCGGTAGACCCCTGGGGCTGGGTCTCTGTCACTCGCAGGCCCTCACAGTGGTCTGAGGCCATCCCTTCATCACCTCGTCACTGGGAGAAAAGACAGTCGGCAGGGGCTGTCTCCCCTTGGCTTTCCTTTTTAAAGGGAGTATTTCTAATGCTGAACCCTGCTCCCTGCAAGTCCGCTGGGCAGAAGTGTTGCTCTGGCTGTCGTTCTCGAGGCGTCAGGGTCCCCGGCCCGGCACAGTGCTCAGGAAATATTGGCTTGATGAATGAGTGACTGTATCCTCAGCCATTTCACACTACCTAATACCGACTTTTCCAGGCTCCGAGAACTTTTCCCAAACCAAGAAAAGACTTTCCAGGAGTATTTTAACCCTGCTGCCGAGCTTCAACTACTGAAATGTTTGGACAGCCATCGCTGTCGGCGCTGCCCTTGGACTCACCTTTCCCGGATCTCCCCTCACGGAGCCCTTCCCCTTCCCTGAGAGCCGCCCTCCAGTCGGTCACTGAGCTGCATGTCTGCAGGCCACTGAGCGGCTCCTAACTGCCCTGTCTCCACAGAGCGGTGTCCCTCCCTGTCCCAGAGTCACTCTGGCTGCGTGTGGCTCAGGCCAACAGCAGCCTGGAGCCAGACGGCTCAGCCCACAGATATTGATGAGCACTTTGAGAAGAACAGCCCATCGAAGCTAACCCCCATGGTGTCCCCTCTTCAGCCCCGGGAGGTAATAAAAAGGAAGGCACACTTTGGAAATCATTCTGATTCACAGGGTTTTGTTTCTCTGCATCTCATATTCCAGAGACCCAGCCTTAAAGTTCATTTTAATAATAACAAGAGTAATTAAAAATTAATATTGATAACCTTAGGGTTTAGAGTGCATGGAATGTTCCAGGGAGTTTTCCAAGGCCTCCCCCTGCAGAATGCACTGAACCCTTCCTTTTGAACTGGCTCCTATTTTTATTTTTCTTTTCAAAAGAAGGCTATTTGAGAGTTTAAGAGAACTATTTTTCTCCTCAGATGTGGTCAAGTACTGGCTCATCTGGATTCTTGTAGATGAGCTCCTTGGCCTCAGTAAGAACTCCCCACCAGGACAGCCCCACGGGCACTGTTCGCCCACAGTCACAGCCTGTGATTTTGGGACTCCCTACCCAAACCTAACTGCAATTGGAAAGCATTCCCTGGCCGAGAGCCAACACTCTCAGCACAGGAGGGGCTGCTAAGGAACAGGACCCTCCCGCTCAAGCCCCACCTGTTTCCTGACACAGTCGAAGGTCCCTCACTCTGCTCCACCGTGGGGCCTGCTGTACTCTCAGCGCCCCCTGCTCACCTGCTGGGCCCCTAAAGTCTGATCTCCTGATGTAGGCATCTTCAGGGCTTCTGTCTAGATGTCCCCCAAAGCCTCATGCACTCACAGGTGGGGCTTTTCAGAGCTGCCTGGGTCTAAGGTGTGTGATACTGGGATTAAGGGTGTGTGGTAATGTTAGTCTTCTGACTGGAATTACTATAGTTCTGAGTATGGTTGGAATGATTTATTGAAGACAGAAGCCCAACTCTGAGTGTGGGTGGTACCACCCAAAAGGCTTGTAGCCTGAATGGACAGAAAGGCGGCCAACTCATTTCCTCCTGCCAGCCTGCCATGGACTGTTTCTCCTCTGTGATGCCTTCTGCCAGGCCACCCTGCCTTGAAGCCAGCCAACTATGCACTGAAACCTCTACAAACTGTGAGCTAAAATACAACTTTCTCCTTTAACTGGTGGGTGTTGGGTATTTTGTCCCAGCAATGAGAAAAGTAACTAAAGCATACATGAAGTGACAAAGGACTATCTGTTTGCTAAGACCTAGGACCTCCCTGAATAAGCTCAAGGTCCAGCTCCAGTGGTAGGTGGCTTTGGAGAAATGACAGACAATCTTTGAGCCTATGTTTTCCCTGATGCCAACTGCACAAGGATAATCATGGGAGGAACATCGGGTGACACTGGGACTCCCTGTGCCTGGCACACCGATCAATATTAAAGGATGTGAAAATAAGCCCATCCCCTGGGTCCTGCCCACACGTCACAGGGCCCTGTCCTTTGTGGTGCTCTGTGGGACAAGGGAACTTTGCTGTCACGGGCTCCACTGGGACATCCAAAGGCCTCGGTCTCACCCACGCCATAGAAGTAGGACAGCACAGACTTCCAAAGGTTCATGCCACTCTTCCATGCATGGCTCAGCAAGCCGGGCTGGGGACACACTCCTTTGTGGCTGCCCCCCCGCTAGGGTCTGTTCAGCACCACGGACAAGCACTCAGTGGTCAGAAAAGAGCCTCCATGTGTCAGCCTGGTGGCTGCAGTCCACTGCAGGTAGCATCTGCCCACTTCCACGGTATGAATTCTCCCACTGAGGCCAATGTCAAGGTGTTGGAGTGACTTTACTACAGGCCGTAGAGGAGTAGAGGCTCAGGAATGCACCATTATGCAGCATTTTTCCATTTGGAAAGACAGGTGCAAATAACCTGAAAAGCATATACATAATCATAAAATGTGGTAAAACACTTAGGAAGCTTTGTATTTTTAGTGTTCATGACCTTTGTTTCAGTACAATTTAATTGTAGTTTTATATATACCTAATGTTTACAACAGCTATATTTAAAAATCAGCTCACAATTCCTGAAAATGTGACTTGCTCTCTGCAGCTTGTAGGCGCCAGCCCGGGTGCATGCTGGCTTCTGCCCCCGCCTCTCTCTCTTTCTCGGCTTCCAGCCCCTGGCTATGACTCAGCCCCAGCTCTCTGCCCACTCACGACGTGGATAGAATCTACTCCCAGCCGCCTGCCAGTTAGACCACTGTGGCCCAGTCTCGGCCTCCCTGCACCTGACTCACGGCACCCACACCCCATCTGCCACCACCTGTCCCATCTCACCCATCACCCCCTGGAGGCATTGGGGGGAACCCGGGCTCAGAAGTCAGGAAATGTGAAGTCCGGGCTCTGTCCTTTCCAGCAAGGAGCTTACTTCTCCATCAGCTGCTGGTGCCTCTGAGTGGGAGACTGACCAGGTTATCCCTCAGGCTGCCAACTGGACTGATCCAAGCAGAGTTGCTCAGCCCGGCTTTTGTCACCAAAAAATAACCATGGAAGATGCCCCTGTGCAACGCCCGACAGCCTCTAGCCCGTGCCGAGGGCAAAGACGCACTCTCTAGCAACCCCTTCCTGTTTCTGCTCACTTCCTGCTGTCAGTCCGAAGGGCCTGTGTTCAGTCATGGCCTCTCTGCTTCTGCTGGGCCGCCATCACTGCCCGCCCAGTTCACGGGCCCCCATGGCCAGGCTGTCACAGCCCTGGGAAATCCCAGCCAGGCCCAGTGCTTCCCAAGCCCAGGACACAGCCAGAATGGTAGGCAGGGCTATAGCTAACCATAGCAATCCACTCCAGAGCAGCCTGCATTTGCTACCTGGGGAGATAATGCAGGCCTTCAAGAATGTCCTTAATGAAAATGTTTAGGGTATCAGACTCAGCCCCGAGGTGCAGGAAAGGACTTTCCCCAGAACAGCGGGCTCCCTGTCCTGGGCTGCAGCCGGAGGCACAAGGTAGAAGGGCTTGGACAGGGGCCTGGCTTCCCATGGAGGGAGGCTGCCGGTGCAGAGGATGCTTAAATTCTGATGTGGACAAAAGCAAAATTACTGAAATACAAGACCAAGAGTCTGGGTCCCCTTAGAGATCCCTTTAGCCAGATGCATCCCGAGCACCACACATTTTCTGAGTAGCTACTATGTGCCCTGCAGATGCACACTGGAGAGGCAGCCAGGCCACCACAGAGCACACCTCTGCTCTTACGGGGTCCATGCACCTGGGAAAGAGACACCCCAGCCAAAGGCCAAGTCTGTCTCACGGAAAGGGGGCAGCAGAAAAGACTAAAGCAGAGTTCAGGGTAAAGAATAGTGTCGTGGGGCACAGAGTGGCTTTGCTGTGGCCTCTCATCTTGGCTCTGCCTCCGTTCCACAGCTCCAACTCTGTCCCTAGAACTCATTTTGTCTCTCTTTGTTACGCTGTAGAGGGAGAAGAGAGGACGGGAAGGTAATGCAGGCAGCAACCAGCACAGAGCTAGCCTGTCGTGAGACCCCGCTCTCCCTGCTGACCCCTTTTGTCCCGCCCTGGCTGGCCTGCCGTGTGCAACACACTCCCCATGCCGCCGTTTCAGTGTCCCACCCCTGATGTAACAAATTACCATGAACGTGGCCGTTTACAAGACCACAAATTCATTCTCATGCAGTCCTGGGGGTCAGAGGTCCAAATCCAGGTGTCAGCAGGCTGCTTCCATTGGGCACCTGGGATCAGAGAGTCCTGTGGGACCTCCAGAAGTGCACTGAGCTAGGGGTGGGGGACCCCTTGCGTCAGAGGCCCCAGCTCTCCCTGCCCCGGCAGCGGACATCCTGCCGAGCTTCGGGGCCGCATCCCTCATGCCCTCTTGCCCTTTGCAGCTTTGGAGTGGGGGCTCCCACCTTCCCTGTCTGTGGATCTCCCCGCAACCTCAAGGCCAGCTTTGCAACATCTCCAGCTCTCTCCCTCTGACCCTCTCTGTCCCACGAGGACCCCTGAGTGGGCCAGCTGCATAAGCCGGGACACCACTTCAAAAGATTCTAACTCAGTCCCATCTGCAAAGTCCCTGGCGCCAAATCAAATGACTGAATCACAGGTTTCAGGGATCAGGACATGGAGATCTTTGGGAACTGTCGGTCAGCTGACCACAGTGAGCAGAAAGGATCTCTGGTTTGATTAATCAAAACCCCACACCTGCAGATGCTGCCTTGAGCAGACACAGATGCTGCCCTGTGGCAGGACACATCCGGAGAATTTATGGTTTTCCTTGCCAAAACGTCCACAAAAAAGTAATGATTTAGGATTTGTTTGTTGTAACAACCAGGAGAGTGAGAAGACATGTCTTGAAATGCTTGTACTTGTTTTTGTCTTTTCAGAAGCTGAAGGATAGTTTTTGGGTTTGTCCTCTTCTCTCCAGGAAAGCTTCTGATCAGGAAACTCCTGTAGGATAAAAAATAAAATAAAATAAAAGCCTCTTGGACCAAGGGCCACCGTGGAGAGGGACGGGGTGGATCTGTGTGTGCCCTGCTGCAAAATTGCTGGACCCCCACAGTAGTCCCCCAGAAAGAGCCCTTGTTCAAACGGTGATCATTAGGAAAACTGCCTTGTTTATCCCGTCTCCATAGTAACGCCTGCCTAATGGTGGCTTTGACTGGGGAATGTGTAGCTTTTCACAAAGCATCATTAACTCTTCACGTCTGATGTGCTGCCAGGAGGGGACCCAAAGCTTGGGTGGAAGGGATAGTGAGCCGGAGGGAGGAGCAGAGGGGCAGATAGGTGCTTTCCTCTGATGGAAACAGGGCATTGTGTGCAGGCTGGAGAGGAGACAGGCAGAACTGAGGCCTCCTGCAGGCCTGTCAGTCCTTCCTCATGCCCGCCCATCTCTTAGGGGTCTCAAGTAACAAAGAAAAAGGAAAACCCCAACACCAGACCAGCCCCACTTGGGCAGCACAGCCAGGGAGAGCAGCCTTGCCAACTCCGCATGATCTGAGGACAGTGGCTCAGTCAACCCACACACAGAAGCACACTCAGCCTCCCTGGCCCTGGGCAGTGCCCAGCTGTGGGCTGTGTGGCCTCTGGTCCTTTCCTCTCGCTTGTCACCAGAAGTCTCCGAGCAAGAGGCTGCTGCAGGCCTGCTGCTCCTGACCCAGGCCTAGCAGGGGCGCCTTTGTGGCCCTGCCCCTCAGGACACCTGGAGGAGGGGTACCTCCTGCCCAGGCCCCCCAGAAATGCACTGAGCTGAGGGGGCCTCTGTGCCGGCCAGGCCTGCAGCTCTCTGCCCCAGCCGCTGGGGTCCTGGCAGGCTTTGGGAACCTTCTCCCAAGGAGAGTGAGATTCTCTGCAGGACCTGGGTCACAGAGAAGAGAGGGGAGGTGGCTTGCGGAGGCCCGTGGAGGCCCGTGGAGGCCCGAGACGGCAGGAGAGGATGACCAAGCCTCCACGGGAGCCTCAGCTGCCGACCTGGCTCTGCAGAGGCAGCAGTCACTCAGGGCCCAGACTGAGGCCACAGCCATGCAGAGCAGCTCCAGAAGCTGATGCCTGAGACCAGGAGTCTGCAGGATGGGCCCTGCTGAGGCCCAGGGGGACAGCGTATGTCCCCATCTGCTGGGGGAGCACTTCATGGCTCAGAGAAGTGGCACCTTCAGCCTCACATCTCCAATGTGCCAGGTCGGCTCAGATTAGCCCTCTTACTAAAGACACCAGTGCCATGGGATCAGAGCCCACCTCAGTGGCCTTGTTTAAACTGGGGAAAGGCAGTCTCCAAAGAAGGCCAGCTGCAGAAGCACTGGAGCTTAGGACTTAGGCAGATGGAAAGAGGTCGCGGTGCAGCTCGACTCCTAACAATAAGTCACTTCAAAGATCATTCTTTTCCCCAACTTACAGATGCAGAAAGTGAGACTTAAGAATATTAAATAGTGTGCCCGAGGCCACGTGTCTGGTAATAGTGAAGCCAGGACAGAAAGTGCTGTGAGATCAAGCCTATTCATTCTTCAATATTTGTCAAACTGTTTCTTAATATCTAAGCACCCGGAATCATCATCAGCCTGCATTTCCAAAGCATAGCTGGCGATGCCTGTGCTCTCTCATCCGCCTGCAGGTCTGAGGAGGGGAGGCCCAGTCCTCCAGGCGCTGAGGAGGCAGAGAGAGCCTGACCAGCACTCCTGAGATACCAGAGGGAAGCCGCACTGCGGCTGCACGTCCAGCACTGAAGACCGCGAGGAAGCGGAGCATGGAGACTGCACAGCAGCTCCCCGGGGAGAAGGCGGGAGATGTAAATGTGTTTCTGAGAGTGTTCCAATAACGGAAGGGATTAATTAGGATTTTTTTGGTTGCAAGAAATAGAAAGCAAGTTGAGCTCTCCTGAGCCAGGACAGGGAGGCTTCATTATTAGGATCCTGCGTCTCCCAGGACCCGTCAGAGGTGCAGGTGGCACAGCGAGTGACACATGGCCCTCTCTGGCTCTCCGCTGCCCACTCCAAGGGTGGTGTGCACAGCCACCTCTGAGCTCTCATGGTGCCCTGTTGTGCTGGAGAGACCGCTCTGCAAAAGCCTCCCTGGCCCGGGTCCAAATCCTGACACAGCTCGGCTCGGGTCATGCATCCAGACCAAGACCCAAGCAACCATAGCTGTGTAAGATTTCACAGGGCCAATGTGGCAGGCTGATCTCTGGGGTCCCAGGAAGGCCAGAGGCAACCAGTTACACTGAGCAAAGCCCTAGGCTGCCTTTCCATGCACAAGCAGACCTAGGCTTGGGTTTTCATTTTTCTCAGGATTCCAGCTTTAGAACAAGGGAACCACGGCTTAAAAAAAAAAAAAATCAGAGACACTCTGCTTGCTTAGAAAATAAGCTGGGGGGAGAAGGAGCTTCACCCTGCACAAACCGGCATCTCAAACTCTGCAGCGGATGGCACTTCGAGAGCATTCTCTAAACAGGCTGCCTGCCTCAGTACTGGTTTCTTAGCAACTAAATACCTGACTAATATTCAATTTTTTTCCAGGGCTCTAAGAGCTGCAAGATATTAATTCCAAACAAGACATCTAAATTGTTACTCTGGAAACTTGCGTGTGCATCCCTTCATAGATTAGATGTTGAAATGCCACATTTAGAATACCCTGGAGTATTCCACCCCAGGTTTCCTGAAGGGGGCCTGTCAGTCCCGCCCCAGACTGTGCAGGGACGCAGAGCTAAGGCAGGGCTGTGCAGAGCTGAGCTTGGAACCTTGATGAGCCCCAGAACTTCTCTGAGGCTCAATTTGCACCCCAGGAAATGGGGGTTCAGCTCTGCCTTAGGAGCGAGAAGCTGAGGCAGCCCTAAGCCACCATGCAGCGTGGGCAGAGAGCATCTGGAAGAGCTGGGGCTCAGGAGCACCATTTCCCACCAAAGGAGGTGGCAGATAGGGAAAGCGATGCATGGGCCCCTCTGGGGAGGCGCCCAGACTGGGAGGTGCATCAGGGTGCACGTCAGCCAGTGACGGTGTCACAAAGAACAAAGCTAAGCTTTCAACTCGGAAACTAGAGACAACCGGACCTCAGATGTCTGGCGCCCTTGACCTCTGCAGGAACAGCAGGCATCGTTTCCTTTATTCTCACAGTGATGGTTCATCTCCACTGCTACAGAGAGGAAACTGAGGCTCACGGTGCAGCAGGAGCTCCCCCGAAGCTCTGTGGCCCTCAAGTGGGGCAGGCAGCACCAGTCTTGGCTGGCGTTTGCCTCCCCCAGGGGTCGAGCCATATCCGAGGGAGCAGAAGGAACTCAGGACAGAGCCGGAGGGAGTAACGTAAGTGAGAAGCCCAGGTGAAGATGAGCCGGCAAGACCGCGCTAGGCTCAGCTCCCGGCCGAGCTCAGTGACACCGCCCGCCGCCTCCCGCACCCCCACCTCCACCGCCGTGTCACAAGGGGATGCGGGCCTCTCTCCCAATCCTGGGGAAGTAATGAAGAATAACAATGAAACAGAACAGCAAAAGTTAGAATGGATCGATAAAAATCACAAGATGTTTGGATTTTCTAACAAAATCATCAAACATTAGCAGATATGACCAATAAAACATAAATACAGACTTTAAAAACAAGAAGCAGGATATACTGAAATAAAAGAGTGCAAATGGATCATCTGGGAAGCCCTGGTCACTGTGGTCTTTGCCAGGGATTGGCCCTGGCAGCATCCAAGGGGGTCACCCTGCAAAGTCACCCCCCCATGTAGCTACCAACAAGAGGCTCAAGCCGCAGGTAGGTGCTGACCGCCACTGGCTGCTGTTCCTTCCCCAGTCTGCACATATTTTGGGGCAATGTTTGTGCTCTGGGCAGAACCAGGGGATGCGTGGCCCTGAGGACCAAATGCTTCCAGCTCAGAAGCTACGCATCTCCGGGTTCAGGATCCTCCCAGGTGCACAGGGCACAGCACTAGGCTGGCCACCTCCCACTTGCTGAGTACTTCAGGCTGAGCTCAGATCCTCTTCGCCTCCGTTTGCTCAGCTGCAGCAAAGCACAGCGCCTGCAGACAGAGTAAGTGCCCCTACTCTACCCACTCTGCTATGCACCGCGCGGGATGTCAGTGGGCAGTGCTCTCAGGCAGATGCACTCAAGGTTGCCGTCACTGTTACACACAGGGACCTGGGAGGAAACCGAGGCCCCGCAGAGTCATCTCCCACAGTCCCAGAGACACGGTGGGTGCCAGCCCTCACCACGCATGTATTGTCCTGTGCTTTTGCTGGTAAAAACATATGGAGCTACAACATGGCTTCCCAAGAGGCCTGGGACAAGTACAGTAAAGCCAGCGCGTCTGGCTTTCTATCAGTTGGAAATCCTTATTAACTAGCCATCATACTGTAGGGTCATAATTGATATTCATAAGTAACTTAATTGAAATTAAATTTTAAAATAGCTTTAGTGGTAAGTGCATTTTATTCTAACTCCTTGAAAACTGGTCATCCGAGTATAGTAGATGAGGTAACAGTAAAACATGTTTAATAAAAACACTTGGTCCTGCCTTTCCCTAAGGTCTAAATTCCATATAAGGGAGGAGAGGCTTGGTGGAGTGGGGTCGGCTCCCACCCGGCTGCCCACCAGGCTGGACAATCGCTTCCTAGAATCAGTGCCCCCAGCCAGCTCCTACAACGTAGCTCGCTGTTCACGAGGGCACCACATAACCCTGTGCCACCAGCTTCTCCTCCCCACTTAGGGGCCGAAGGCAAGCTGAATGGTGGCCCCCGAAATGTATGTCCAAGTCCTAACACCCTGAGCTTGTGTGGGGACAGGTTTGGAAGTAGGACATTTGTAGGGGAGTTGAAGGGTCTCGAGGTCATCCCGGAGTTAGAATGACATGTAAGAACCAGGACAAGGTGAGGACACAGACACACAGAGAGGGGAAGCCACTGGAAGGCGAGGAAGAGGCCAGAGCGAGGGTACCACCAGCCAGGGGACACCTGCAGCCGTGGAAGCTGGCACAGGCAGGTGGCACCTGACTGGTCCACACCTTGGCCTCCAGAGCAGCTGCTTCAAGCCCCCGGCTTTTTGTCCTTCCAAAGGGACCTGGCCACAGAGCACAAATCCTCCCCCTCCTCTTTGCACTGCATGCATTGAAGGAGTGTGGCTGAACTTCCCCACACGGCGGGGGTGCTGCGGTCACTCTTAGCCCATCTCGAGTGCCATCCAACGTCACTGTGCACTGGGTGCCTGGCATTGTCTATGGCCTTTGACCCCCTGTCGACTCTCCGGGCCCTGCTGACCACTGCTCCTCTGTGCACCACGTGTGTTAGACTCTATGTACGAGGGAGGTCGAGCGGCATGAGTGTGTCTGCCCTTGGCCTGGTGCCTTCAGCCCCACCCACGTTGTGAACAGAGGTGCGACAGTTCGAATCCCAGCGTTCCACAGAATTCACGCAGGACCCTGGTTCCCAAAGTTGTGTGTTAATGTGTGAACAGGGCAGTGACTTAATCTCACTGTGCTGCTAGTGGTGCCTTTGGGAGGTGACTGGGGTTAGGAAGGGCTTCGTTCGTTCTGTGACTTCGTTCTGTGATGCCAAAGGCAACACACACCCCTTCCTCTTCTTTCCTCCTCTCATGCGATGTTCTGCACAGCAGCAGTGTGTTGGCCGATGGGGCTCCCGGACATTGAAACTCCAGAATCCTGAGCCTCAGCAAACTTCCCTTCACAAAGGCTCCTGCCTCGGGCATTTCACCACAGTAAGAGAACGGTAGCGGGGCCGGATCTCTTCTTAAAGGTCGACACTATCACACGCACACGCATCGCTCCTTCATCGTCTGTCCCTGGACGCGAAGGTTGCTTCCATAGCCTGGCTGCTGTGAACCATGCTGCAATGCACGCAGGACTGCACGTGTCTCTACGAGGTGCTGATGTCACCTGCTGGGTCCACGCCCAGGGGAGAAGCTGCTGTGTCATGCAGTAGTTCTATTTTATGTTTTCAAGAAATCTTCGTACCGTTTTCCTACGGCTGTGCCGATTGGCATTCTCACCAACAGTGTACAGTCCTGGCCGACACTTGTTACCCTTGGTCTGTCGCACAATACCCTCCCAGTAGGTGTGAGGTGGTGTCTCATGGAGGTTTTGACTTGCATCTCCTTGATGAGTACTGATGCCAAGTATGCTTTCATAGACTTGCTGGCCATTTCTGGGCCTTCTTTTGAGAAATGTGTGTTCAAGTCTCCTGTCCAATTTTTTATCACATTTGCTTTTTCTTGCTGTTGAGTCATGTGTGTTTCTTATGTATTCTGGATATTAACCCCTCGTCAGAGGCGTAGTTTGAGAATATCATCTTTCATTCTGTACATTATCTCATCGCTCTGTTGGTTGTTTCCTTTTCTGTGCAAAAGCTTTTCAGTTTGATGTACACCCACATATTTATTTTGCTTTTTTTCCCCTGCACTTTGGGCATGATATCCAAGAAGTGCTTATCAGTACTCACTCCTAAGCTTCTCCAGGCTTCGGGGTAGGTGTCATTTCCTTGTCCTACTCATATCGGAATTATATGTCAGTCTTCTGCTTGTGCGGTTCCCGAACCTCCCCATTCAGTCACCCATCCGTTCATTTTTTTCAGAAACCATGGAGTGCGCAGTGGGGCCATGTGCTGGACTGAGTTTGGCAGAGTTGAATGAGAACCCAAGGATTCTCGTGGAGCTCAGCCCCTAAATATCCCTCTGTGCAGGACAATGGGCTTGAAGAAATAGCGGCAAAATTCACAAGGCAAGGCAGTCTGGGGTGGGTGCTTTCCCACCTCACTCCTGTCCTATAGCCCAAGTCAGCTAAGATAAGCATTGCCTCGTTGAGCATGGTACAGGCAGATCTCAAACTCAGTCAGTCTGATTCTCTTTGAAGTACATGTTGAAACCCAATTAGCATATTGAAAATATGGCAGGGCAGGAAGGGAGTGTGTTGGCATTTCTCAACTCTGCCAATGTTGTGCTACGATGACAACGTAAGACTCTCTCTTAATGAAGTAATAAAAAACAGTGTGAAATATAAAACCACCCGAGGACATCTTTAAAGGACACCTTCTCCTTTTCCTGCAGTGAAATGAAAAGGAACAGCTTGGACGCTAGAGACCAGAGTGCTCCCCGAGAACCCCCACTGCAGGCCAGATGAGTGATACAAATGTTCACATCCATGTCCTCATCACTCATCATCCAGGTGATACTCCGCCTGTCCCCCCAGAGTTGGATGTCACACCTAAGGGCACACAGTAACCCGGTAAACTCCTACTTCTCCCAATTTCCCAGGCACCCCTGGGCAACATGTCGAATCTGTGTGTGGTCATTTCAAATCCCCAAAATTGTTTAGTTTTTCAATATTGAAGATATGTGTAACTGTGAAGACAGCCCGGTATTAGAGGAAGAACTTCCTTTGAACACAGACATATCTCCCAGCAAGGGTTCTCTTTCCTGAATCTCTGTGCATATACAGAGGCCACATGTCACTGCAGCAAATGACACCGCTATCTTCATGCAACAGTTTAGGAAACCAGTTCACAGGATTTTTCAAAACCCATGCTCTTGTTCTCTCTGTTGTCCCCCAGAAGAAGAAGTTCCCTAGACTTGACCTTGGGCAGGATCTTTTCCATACTCTGTGCTCCCTCTTCCATAGAGCCTACAGTGGCTGTGGTGGCTGGTCCTTCAGCTCCAGAGCCTTCACCTTCCCCACAGGCTCAAAGCACTGCTGGGAACAGTCTGGTAGAAGTGCAGTCACCAGCACCACACCGGCAAGGTACCGTTTCTTAGGACTGACAAAATACCTGAGGAAAACAACTTAGAGGAGGAAAGGCTTACTTGGGCTTATGGTTTCAGAGACGCCAGGTGGAAACATCATGGTGGAAGGGTGTGGTGGAGGAAAGATGCTCACCTCTTGGCACCCTGGAAGCACAGAAAGCCAGAGAAGAAGGGGTTAGGGCAGATACGGTCCCCAAGGTCATGGCTCTGTGAGCTACTCCCTTCAATCAGCCCCCACCTTCTGCTCCCCTGCTCCCCACAGTGCCATCCGGTTATGGTCTGAACAACGATTTAATCCACTGATGAGCCGAGAGCACTCATGACCCAACCATCTTTCGAAAGCCCCACCTCAAATGAGCCCTTGAATGAGTCTTGGGGGACACTTTGTATTTGGACCATGACAAGGTAGTTCACCTCTCTTGCTCACCCACGAGTTCTGCCTCCAGATAAAATTTTAACGCTTCACCCTGAAGATCCTACTTACAGCCTCCATCAGGCTTGGCTGGACAACATCTTCGAGGTGTTCCCACCTCACTCACACTGCACCCTCAGCTCCCCAGACTCCTCTGCCCCCGAGACCCATGCCAAAGTCAGCGCCCCGCTACCTTCCCAGCATGCACAGATGCCCTCACCAGAGTCTGGCTCTGCCAGTGTTCACTTGTTTCTCACAGCGCTTCTGTGGGGTGATCCATCTTCAGCCCGTGTGTACACTGCCTGTCTGGACCCCTGACCGGCCATGGCCACTCTGGGTCCATGCCAGGACACCTCACGGTCCTGCTAAACTCAGCTCTACACCAGCACCTAGATGGTGCTCAGCACCTAGAGGGGCTCCTAAGTGCACAGAGCGGGTGCTGGCCGGGTGGGAGCCAGAATGGGGAAGGAGGCAGGGCCGGTGGCATTGTCCATGACTTAGACCTTGTGCCCTGTGGACACACCGGCATGTGGGGAGTATTTCCAGGGTCCTATGTGAGATCAGCACACCAGGCTGTCAGGAGGATAGTAGACTCTACAGGGAACAGGCATTTTATATCCCATCATGGCAGGAGGCATAGGAATGGGTTTAAATTCAGAACACAGCCACTGTACATGGGCCCCTTTGTTTGTTTGTTTGTTTGTTTATAACAGAGTCTCATAAAGCTACCCAGGCTGGCTTTGAACTGTCAGTCTTCCTGCCCCAGCCCCGCTAGTAGCTGGGATCACAGGTGCATGACACTACACATGTGGCGCCATTGAACCAAAGGAGCGCCTGCCTACTGGGAATGTTGATTGAGTCCGGGGACAAAAGCGTTGTCCTGGCCCTGGAAATGATAACACATCGAAACTGGAGGCTGACTGTCAATGCCATGACATTCTGAAAACTGGCTGTGCTCCAGGCACTGCGATCAGCCTGCAGAGCACACAAAGGTAAACCAACAGGCCTGCCCTGAGGACACCCATCCTCAGTGACAGAGACGGTGTGTGCCAAGGACCTATGCTCTTCTTCCACCCAAGGCCAGCAACCTCGGACTTGGACCTCACAGCTTGTTGGAAAGCCAGCGGTCACGAGCCGAGGTCCCACACCAATGAATAATCCCCGCATGCTTCCGGCTCTGCAGAAGGAAGACGATGGACAGTGGGAAGCTGAAAGCAGGAGCTGAGCCTGGGTGTGGCACAGAGTTCCCCAAGACTAGAGTGTGGCGATCGATCTGAGAAGGGCAGGCAAGGCAGGGGACACTGGGAAAGGATGGTCCAGAGAGAGGCTTTGCCAGTCAGGGGCCATGGAAGATCTACAGAGCAGAAAAGGCGTGGCAGGCAGGGACCAGTGCAGTTGGGGGAGACTTGTGGGGTGGGGACAGGCAGAGGCAAGGACCTGAGGAGAATTTGGGGAATTAGGGCCTCGCAGAGTCTGTGCCACCTGGGTTTCTGATGTGGTAAAGCAATCACCCAGTCCGTGGTACATGGTTATAGCAACGGGAAAGAGACCCAGACATGGCATTTTCTGCCAAATCATTTGGAAATATCCCCACAGGCTGTTCTAGTCAGTCCTTGCAGCTGGAATTGCTACATATTTTATTAGCTGTTAGTAGAAACACATTATAGCACCTAGGTAATTCACCCAACTGATAAATTTACAAATTGATTTTATTGAATTATGTTAGATTTGAGGGATTTAGTCCTGTGGCAAAGCATTCACTTGGTGAATTGACTGAGCACAAATTATCTCTGCCGACCAACTTAGTGTAGATCTGAATCTTATCTTCCCCCTCACCACAGATCTTCCTGACCACACCGCCCTGCTCTCCTGCGTCTGACAGCCTCTGCTCTACACCAGAAACCTCATCCCATTGTTTGTCTGACCAGGCCACAGGCTGAGCACGTGAGCAAACCAGCTAAGAATAATTTCCAGTCACCCGGGGTTTAAGGAGATGTCACCAGGCTCTTCCTTCTGTGTCTCACAGGGACATGTGGAATATGCCACTTCCCCTATCAGACAGAGACACACCTTCAGATGCTGCTTTGCATCTTGGGTAGATATGGGTCAATACTGGCTGGTGACAGGTGTATTCTCCATGAGGCTTCACAGCCCAGCCACCTCCTGTCCCATACAGATGTGATTTAGGGGACCAAGAATCAACCTCCACTTTTAGAACTTCAACTACTGGATGTCTCCATGAAAACTATTAACCTGTAATTCCTTGGGCTTTATTTTTTCTTATGAAGTTCCAATTGTGTGCAAAGATATCAAGCAGCATGAGGGTTACTTGCATTTGGATTTATGGACAGGGCTTTTTAAAGAACACAATAGAGGCATTTGAAGGAACATAGATTTGGGATGTCTATGCAGCGCCCAGTGCCACCAGCTAGAGCTGAGGCGTCATCAGCCCCAAGCAGAGAGCTGCGGTGCATCCAAAATTCATCACTGCCCTTGGCATTTTAATAAACAGCTGCTTTTTAAAATGCCTCAGAATGAACACAGACCATAACCAAATCTTGAAAGAAGATTGGCGGGGGGAGTTAGAAAGCTGCTTATTTTGCAAGAAAGAGAAAACAGACTTGTAGATTTGGAAGTAATTTTTAGTTATTCACCTTCAGGAATTGGTCCGTGCATTCATGCATGTGTGTGTGTGTGTGTGTGTGTGTGTGTGTGTGTGTGTGTGTGTGTGTGTGCTACTAGGGCTTGAACCCAAGGGCACTCTCCCACAGAGCTACATCCCAGTCCTTCTTATTTTTTGAGAACAACGTTGCTCTGGCTGGCACTGAAGTTGCAAGCCTCTCACCTCATCCTCCCAGCCAAGTGATCCTAAGTGACTTTGCATAATTTCAGCCCCAAGCAGGAGCAGAGTGGTGAAAAACCCACAGGTCCCTATACCTGGTCATGCCCTGACTCGCCACATGACAGAGCCTCTTGCCTTCAGGGACCCAAGCTCCATACGCATGGTGGGCGAGTGGCCCTCTCCTCCCACTGGGCATGTGAAGGGTCTGATGCCACCCAGGGCGGGGCACCCTTGAGCAGATCTGAGGGTCCCACATCGGGCACCAGCACTGCCATCCTCACTCAGCCTCCAGGATGGAGCAGGAGGGCTGCACGGCACTGCCAAGGGGATTCTGATCCAAGTCAGGTCCACATTCTGCGACGCGTGGCCTGGGGTGAGAGTCCCGGCCTTCCTTGCCAAACTCCCCTGGTGATGCTCAAAAGCTCAGGATGATGTGAAACAAGAAGAGTGCAGCTGAGGGGCAGCGGCGGCTCCCTCTGCCACCACGCTGGCATTTCCTCCTGTAATACGTCTTTCTTTTTGTTTGGTCCTTCAGAGAAGAAGGAGAAAGCAAAACTTCACCCAGAGGAAAATGCAGTCCCTGGGATTGCTGGTTCAGTTTGTTTGGTCCTTCAAGACTGCCACACCTCCCCAGAGAAGAAGGAGAAAGCAAAACTTCACCCAGAGGAAAATGCAGTCCCTGGGATTGCTGGTTCCCACCTAGGTCTGAGCAAGGCCAGCCCTGCACCCTCAGGAAGGAGCCCAGTCGGCCCTCAGAGGGGCTCCAGGGTGGCAATTCCGGGCTGCAGTGTGGGTCAGAGATTAGCTTGCCTCTGTATTGCTAAGGAGCTTAACGCAGAAGACTCAGAAGTACTTCACATGGCTTAGTGACAGAAGGGAGAAACGAGACATCGCCAGGCCCTTGTGGGTAATCTGTGCACTGTGCATCTCTGGTGCTCCCATGGCTTCTTGCCCCTTCCGGCAGGCTCTGGGACCAAGATCACCCCCTTTCCCACTGAGGCTGGGGGCTTTGGCCTGCCGTGTGCCCTGCTCCATCAGCCTCAGGGGGAGAAAGCATCTCAGCCTTGGGCCACCGCAGCTCTACAGACTTCTCATGCAGCTGTGCCAGGCCAGTGTGCCCTCGCCACAGTGCCCACAATAGGACAACTGTGTCACCTGCATGGAGAATGCAGCACCATTTTAAGGGGGGAAATCACTGACTAATTTCAGGGAAATTTGTCTACAAGGTGCGGTGAAAAATATGGTGAATTTTCACAATTTAAAAAATGTATTAGGGTGAAAGACATGTAGCCATTAAACACCCTAAAATACTCCCTCATTTCAAACACGACCTTCCCATCGCTCTCGCTGCTTTCTGAAGCACTTCTGTAAGTCCCCCTTTTGTGAGCATCTAGTTGCACCATCATGGTTGCCTCAAGTGTCCTAAATTGGTTCCAAACATTTACCTTTCATGGTCATTTTTATTTTGGGGAAAAACCAGAAGTCACACACTGCCAAACCTGGTGAAGAAGGCAGATAAGGACACGCAGTTATGTCCCTATGAGCCTGGCTTTCCATTGGATGGTGCTGGGCAGCAGCATTTGCTATATATTTTAATCAGAACTGTGCAGACACTCACAAAAGAGAACATCCAGGACTACTTCAGAAGGTGCCAGAAACATCTAGAAACACTTCGGAAAGTGGGATATACATGTGCAAAACAAGAGGGTGCATCCTGCGGCGGAGAAGGGCAGTGTGCCTTTTACTGCTAAGTTTTTAAACATTTACCATATATTTTCATCACCCTTATACATGTTCTGGTGCTTTACACAGTATTTGCTTCCCATGCATCGCTGTTCTGTTCCTACAGAGAAACTGACCAGGCTGCCTACAGAGAAAATAAACCACTACCTATTCATTAGCCTCAGTATCAATTTGAAACTATGATATTTAGCAGGTTGAATTCTAAATTGAGGAGGCCAAATAGAAACTCACATCCACTCTTTCTCAGAGGCTAAAATGTTGATGTTTCTAAAAGTCAAAACAAAACTAAAAGTCTGAGATCTGGCTTAAAATAATCCAGAGAGGATGGGGCCCAGGGAGAAGCCATGGAGAAGCCGGGCCCTTCACTAATCACCACCGTGTCAGGGAAAAGTGGGGGCTCCATCACCGTTCTTCCTCATTTTCTGTTAGAAGTGCCCAGTAATCAGACCTTTTTGTCTCGTGTAGAAAGTGCTCAGGTTTTTGTGTTTGTAAGATGAAATGTTAATGAATAATTAAAGGCCATGCATGATCAGTAAGAGAAGGACGTCAGTGAAGGGTCCGGCCGCAGATTTAAACCCTCTCCCTCCCCCGAGTCTGCTGGCCTGACTGTCCTGGTTCCCTGCCTGGACCCTCAGAGGCAGGGCCTTGGCCCTGCTTCCAGAAGGTTCTCTGTGATGCTTTCCCCTGCTAACATGTGGTGAATCTTTCCCTCCCTGTCCTAATGGGCCTAGAATTAGAATGCCTGCAGTGGAAGTAGGGTGCCTTTCACCTCACATTGTAAAGAATGTCTACAACCGGACTGACCCCTCCAGCCGCGGGTCATGCCACAGGGCTGGTGCAGGGCTGGACCTTGGCCCGGAGACACACTGTGGAAGAGAGGAGAGGACATTTTGATCTGGATCAGCAGGCGTCGCTCCAGGCAGATCAGACCGTGCTGGGACCCACGATGGGCCTGAGCTCCCCGCAGCAAGGTGGGTCTTGGGCAGGGATTCCGTGAGCATCTTCCCTGCCCTTCCTTGCTGTCCAAAGAGTGCCAGGGTGCTGGCACCAGTTGTCGCTAGGCCACCAGGGAAGCCGGCCAGAGGATGAGCCCAGCAGGGAATGGCACAGAGAGAGCCCCACCCTGGCTCCCTGTCTGTGGGCTCAGCCGGTCTTTGGTTCCTGGCCCTCCAGACAGCGGTGACCCTCCAAGTTCCTGGGCCGCCATTCTTCTCCCGCAGTGCGCAGCTTCAGCAGCTCGCCCCACCCCCACCGCCTCGCAGCGCTCAGCGCATTTGTGCCTCCGGATGCGAGTGCCCAGCAAGGAGCACGACTTCTGCTGTTCGCTTGTTCTCTCAGTCAGCGAGAGCAAGGACTGCAGCAAGTGAGTTCTCCTCTGGGGAGCACAACAATGACCCAGAGCAAAGCTCTGTGAGGTGTCAGATAGGGAACAGGGTCTGAAGTCTCTCTGTAGTCCCTGGGACCCAGGATCTGTTCTAAGGCTCCTGTGTCCAGAGATATCTGGGGACACTGGTCACGCATTTCAAAGAAATAATGTAAGAACTGGTAACTCGCAGGTGTCTCGGGCCCCTGGCCTGGCCTGGGCGGGACCCTTCTGTCTCCGCCTTCTTAATTCCAACTCTGTGGGCCTTCCCTCTCCCTCTTTCCTCGTTCCCTTTACCTCTCTCTCTAACTTGACCCGGCTTTGCAGGATTTGAGCTCGGTGACCTTGTTTGAACCGCACTTTGCGTGCACAGCTCAGCAGGGCGAGTGAGCACAACCGGACAGTGGATGCCTGGAGGGAGCCCCGGGCAAATCCACTGCAGCTGAGTCACTTGCACCCGAAGTCTGCTTCTTGGCCACAAAGCTGGCAGCTACACTTAAGAGCAAGTTGCAGCTGTCAATCTAAATTCTCTCCCCAAGTCCACCTCTGTCCCCACCCGGGAGCTGGAGACAGGCACATCGTGCACCAGGAGGCGGGAGAGGCCTGGCTCTGAGACACCCACAGGTCGGCCAGCACAGAGGCCCTGAGAGCCGCGCCGCTCCCTGCTCTCCGAGGCCTCCAGGTGTCGTCCTCCACCTCTTTGCTGTGGGTGGGACCTCTGTGCGCACTAACAGAGTCCGCTACACAGTGACCCGTGTTGGGCGCGCCCCGTATTAACACAGCGACACGGTGCCGTCAGAGTGTAACTCAGGGCTGCCTTGGATGAAAAGGAAATTTCAAAGGCAGCTTCCTCTTGCTGACTTATTTAATCCACTTATTTAAAAAGTCAGACCTTGATTTCTAGCTCGTCGGGGGCCATGGCAAATTAATGAGCTGCCCTCGTGTCCCCAGAGACTCAGCTGAGAGCAGAGTTCGCAGGGGGCCCGGTAGGCACCCATCTGCGGGCTGAGCCCAGTTGGCGTCTCGGAGACCACGGGTGCAGCCAACAAGGGTCTGCTGCAGAAAGCGGAGGAACAGTCCGGGTGAAGGGCCTGCTCCCCATTTCCACTTTCCGTTTCCCCCGTCAAAGGGACCAGGAAGGCAAGATTCAAGTGAAAATTCAGCAGTGCACGGTTCTTCCCGCAGTTCTTAAACGCCCATGGTAAGCAGAGCAGCTATCAGCCAGGCTCCTCATAAAAGGTGTGGTGCTGGTCTTTGCTTCGCAAGTTCTGCTCCTTCAAACCCCACAGAGGATTCAGTCAGCCTGAGCGCCGGGCGCACTTTCTCGGGAGATCGCTGTCAGCCCTCCCCACACAGCCGGCACTCACAGTGTATTTACGCGGGCGTCTGCGCAGCAGGGCTTGAATATGCTCATTGTGTTTCCTTCAAAGTGGAGTGATGAGGAATCAGAGGACGCTTTGCAGAGTGGAAAGAAGGCGATTTGGCTTCCCGTGGCACCTTTCATGCTCAAAAGAGCCCAGCAGCGAGACACTTAGGAAGGATAAAGTGCTTACACTTTGTAAGTGAGACAGTGGTACTGCAGCCGGAATGGGGAGGGAGTGGCCACAACCAGCCTGGCCCGGGCAGCAGATGCCTCCAGGCCGGGAGCCCCCAGGGCAGTGCCTGCCCAGGGAGTGGAACCTGCTCCACCCTCCTCCGCCACCCTCCTGGAGCCCCTTTGGTGGCCCCTGCTTTCTCGGGGCGTGGTGTCCATTGTGTCACTTGTTCTTATGCCCAAAGAGGTCTTTTCCCTTTCCCCTTGCATCCTTGTTTATAAAATAAATGAAAGGATGTCCTACTTGTTCTGTGCTTATTTTGATTCGCAATCCTTTCACCATCAGAGTGATCTGCCCCTCCCCATTCTTGTCTGTACGGATAAATAAGCCTGGCTGGGACAGGGTTTCTCTTCTGTTCTCTCACCTGACTTCATGTGATCATCTCCCTCTCACCTCTATCTGCAAGCATTTAGAGGCTATCGACTGTCGAGGCACCAGTCAGAATCCCACTATTGTTGAACCTTTGGGTTCACTCATTCCTTTAAAAATGTTCTCTGATATCAACTTTGAATTTAGGAGTTAAAGTTCCCCACAATGTGAATGTTTTTACGGGCTGGCTGTATAGCTCACTGGTAGAGCATTTGCCTGTGTGCCCAAAGTCCTGTGTTCAATTCTTAGCGTGGCAGAGATTCAAATAAAATATATAATGAAGTAAGCTCTTTGGAGGTAGAGCCCACAAATGAACGATTAGTAGACTTTATTATGTGTTCCAAGTCAAGAAGGGAGATGGAAGAGCGGACATGGAGGTAGAGACCAAGGGACAGCGTAGCTAGTGGCGGCCAGGTGGCCTCCAGTCAGAGGCTGGGGCTGAAGAGGACGTGTCCAGGCAGCCGGACAGAGAGATGGGAAGGCTGAGTGGCTGCAGAGGGAGCCAGGTGGGGACAGCAGGGACGGGGAGGTCAGGAAGACCAGGCCCCCGTGGCCCCTGGAGGACTTGAGTCCCAGACTGAAGTAGAGAGGGCAGGTAGGCGAGAGCTAGGTGTGGGCTCCTGTGTGAGCGTCTCTGGGGGTCGGAACAGGAGGGCGCCTGACGTGGGGAGGGGGCTGGCCACGATCGCACGGTTCCTCCTCAGGGAGACTCCCTGGAACCAGACCTGTCCTGTCTGGGGTTGTTTGTGTGTGAGGTCATCCATACAGATAGTCAGATTGTCTCTGAGAGGGGCTGTTCCAGTTTATACAGCCGCGCGAAAGTTATGATTATGGCACACAATAGCGCTGAACACAGTAGTTTTCTAAATATGTTAATGTAGCAGATTCCAGTACATTTCCTCACTGTTATTTTGCTCTACTTTGGGAGGGTGGGCATTTTTTCATCATTACCAGTGTTATGTTAGTGTGTGAATCCTCTCTTCCTGATTCTGGCCATTTCCTTAAACAGTGTTCAACTCATCCATCTAAAATAATGTTGCCATTTTGTGCAAATAAAAATACCAAGCATCCGTTTTTTATCTAGGATTCACATAAACAAAAAATAATTTTTGTATAAGCACATCCTGTGCAATATTGGGGACACACTTATGTGTAGAAGTTAATCACTATTTTTCTGAAAATCAAACTCTGTTTCCATCGGCGACCCTACCTGAAAGGAGAGCCTGGCGATCGGACTGCTCTCTCCTGCCTCAGACTCCACCTGTGCTCAGCAGGGCCCTGCAGCCTTCACACTGCTCCTTCTCCTGTCCAAGCTCATCCAGCATCAGGGACCCCAAGTCCCTGGCTTTCAAGGGCCTGCGGACGCTCTCCAGCACGTCTCTGTACTTTCTGGTTCAGTTACTATTTCTTATTGTGTAGACATTTTCACTAGTGGTAACTGACCTATTTTCCCTTTTTGGTTTCCTTTTGTCTTTTATTTCAAAACAAGAAAATCCAACAACTCTGGTGGCGTGGTCCCAGACCTGCGGCTGGTGGGTATCGGTGGTCCTCGAAGGCTGCTGTGTGTGCTCTGTCCTGTCCTGCATAGCTATGGTTCCCAGGTCTGGGGCACAGGTGGCTTCTGCCCCAAGCCCTTCAGACTCAGAACGCCTCCTGCAAACCAATTCCCACCTCACAGTCTGATTCCAAACACGACACTTGGAGAATGAAAGGTGGCTGCTGCCACACCGAGTGACACAACCGCACTGGTCAATGAGCTGCCACTGTGCCCGGGCCTCATGGGCAGTATTTCAGGCAAGCTGATCACCTTCCTCACATGAGCCCAAGAGGCGGGAGTTGTGGTCACCGGAAGCCAGGGCCTCTGAAGCTACAAGAAAGTACATTCGAAGCCAGCACACAGGGCACAGGGGTAATCCCAGCTACTTAGGAGCTGAGGGAAGAAGATTTCAAGTTCAAAGCCAGCCTGGGAAACCCTGTCTCAAAATGAGTAGGGTTCAAGATGCAGCTCTGTGGTACAGTGTGTGCCTGTGCCCCAGGCTCTGGGCCTGACCCCTCTAACAGAGAGGAAGAAAGAGGAAAGAAGAGAAAAAGAGAGAGAGAGAGGGAGAAGGAAAGAGAAAGAGAAAAAGAAAGAATGAATGAAAGAAAGGGAGAGATAAAAAGAGAGAAAGAAAGAAAGCGAAGAAAAAAGGAGAAAGAGCAAAAGAGAAAGAAAGAAGGAAGGAAAGAGAGGGGGGAAGAGGAAGCAAGCAGAGCACAGAGGTGCTGTGCATCATACCAGTAGGGCTGCCCCGAGCGCCTCCTGCAGAGCCAGAGGTCAGAATTGTGGCAGAGCCCAAGGACCCTGTAATTCATCAGAGCAAAAGCTCCCCACTGATAGCCACAGTCTTTCCAAACAGCAGTTCAGGGCCCTAAACTGAAAGGGGATGCGCCACTGATAGATACTCATGATTTCCTTTGCATCTAGGAAATGAGGTGTGTATGGACCGACAGGTTTAAAAGGTACTTTTTCAGATGTAGACCAGGACTAGTCGGCTGCTCTGCAATCTGTGTTTTGCTTAATTGACTCTCTTTAGAAACATAAACAATCACCATCTAAACACTGTTCTTATTCTCCATGTCCATTATCTCCACTGATAGAAACTCCAGCAGAATCACCAATGGAAAATTGGACCTCTGTGAAAGTCTTTATTTCTTCTGTATGGTACTTGGGATTAAACACAGGACTTTTGCACAGAGCTTCATCCCCAGCAGCCCTTTTTTATTTTGTATTTTGACACAGGATCTTGCTAAGCTGCTGAGGTGAGCTCGAGATTGTGATCCTTGTGCCTCAGCCTCTTGAGTAGCTGGGATTAAAGATGTGAGCCATGGCACCCAGCTAAAAGCCTCCTATGAATGAAGGGAAGTGTGTTCAAACCAAGAAACGGAGAGTGAGGTCAGCTTCCGTGACAGGGCAGAAAGCCTGTCCGTGTCCTCGACTTGGGAAGGACAGAAGCCCACGCTCAGTCAGCACACGTGGTGATGCTGGATCCTAGGTATATTGGAAAATAGTTCTGGCCACTTTACTTCTAGCCTTCTGCTCATCAAACGGCTGCTCAATTCCAGCAACAAGTTCACAGAGTTGCAAAGTACAGGAGCAGGCAGTGCCAAGGCACTCAGGAGTCAGCAGCCACACCCCAAAGGGTGAGGGGGGCCCTTACTTCACACTGTATAAAAGTTAACTCAAAATGGGTCCAAAGCCCAGATATGTGAGAGCCCAAATCATAATTTTCTTAGAGGAAGGCACAGGGTACATCTTCATGACCCAGTAGTTGGCCTAGTAGCTTCACTATGACTCCAAAACATGAGCAGCAAAATGAAAAGAGATAAGTTGGACTTTATGAAAATTAACGTCTATGCTTCAAAGGACTCTATCAACAAAACAAAAAGACATGCCACGGGGCGAGGAAAAATATTTTCATTCTGTCCTACAAAGCTCTGCTATCCAGAACACATTGAGAACAGTAACCGCTTCCTAACAGAAAGCTCAACAACTTTTCCGAAAAATAGCAAAAGTCTGGCATAAACACTTCTGTAAGGAAGAAACGCGAAGGTACAGGGGTACATGAAAAGCTGCTTGATGTCTTTAGGGAAATCTACTTGGATGTAAGCAAATGCAAACCAAAACTGCAGTGATACAACTCCCCAACCAAGACGGCTATTTTTGCTTAAAATGCTAAAAATACTAAGAGTTGGCAAGGCTGAGGGGAAACTGGGACCCTTATACTCTGCTAGTGAGGGTGTAAAATGGAAACTGAGCAATTGCTCAGAAAGTTAAACAGCCAACTACTGCATGAGACATCGGCTCCTTCATGCACTCGGATCGGAAGCAAGCACTCTCTCTCACACACACACACACACACACACACATGCACACACGTGTTCACGGCAGCACTGTTTATGATAATCAAAAATTGGAAACCACACACATTTCCCAGCAGGCCTGCGGGTCAATGAATCATTTTGCACAAGTGTGCAGGGATGGGAAGATGAAAATAATGAAGTCCTGATCTACTTGCAATGTCCATTAACCTTGTGCACATCATGCGGAGTGAAAGAAGCCGGGCCAGAGGTCACTGACATGTGCCCCCGTGCATGTGAACATGCAGACTCAGAAGCCAACGGGGTGAGAGCATGGGTGGAGCATGTCAGGGAGTGTGGGGCTTCCTCCGGAGGTGGCGGAAGTGGGTCGGATCTGGACAGAAACAGTTGAACACACCAGCGATGTTCTAAATGCCACTGAACTGTTCACTTCAAAAATTGCCAATGTTTTGTTCTATGGATTAAAGGTATAGAGCCCATTAAAGTGATGAATTGAGAAGAAATAATCAAACCATGTATTAAATTTACCCATAATTTTGCATTCTCCATGAATTTTCAAAAATGTATTCTTACAGGACAAGACAAAATGAGGTTACAAGAATGGGAAAAAGTGAAGTTGAAACCAGGGCCCGCTGTTGGCACTGCCCAGTGAGGAAATGAGGAGGCCAGACGGCCCAGCGACCCCACTGCCCTCCGACCCGAGGCCCCGAGGCCCCTTAGTTTCTATGGACTGTGATGGGAAGGCGCAGAGGACCCGCCCTCTCCCCTCCATTCCAGGCCAGTCTCTACGTGCCCGGCTGCTGGATCCAATTCCTCCCAGCTCCAAACCTTGTGACTCTCAGTAGGGGCCACCTTCACAACCCCCGCACTTCCTGAAGCCACTTCGCCCCTCCCACTGCACGTGCCTTTCCCTCAGGACCTCGCAAGCCCCGGGCTGTCCCCTGTGGCCCACAGCAGCACTGCTGCATGGCCTCGGGTCCATCAGTCTTCACCTGCTTGGGAGGTTTCCAGTCCAGGCAAGGGTAGGAGTTTCTGCCTCCCCAAAATCCAGTATCAGCATGTTTCAGGGGAACTCTTTATGCCAGGAAATGACAGTGAGCTATAATCCCTTTGCCTCTCTCTATCTAAAGATTTTTTCCATGTAGCTTCCCTACTATGGACTGATTTGTGCCCCAGTCCATAGGTTGAAGCCACACTTGCAGGGGGATGGTGTTTGGGAATGGAGTCTTGGGGAAGTAATTCAGTTTAGAAAAGATCAGGATGTGGGGGTCTCCTGATGGGATTAGTGCCTTTGTAAGAGGAAGAGAGATAGATCACTGTCTCTCTCTGTCCAGGGAACACAGGAAGACACAGAGGCAGCTGCCTAAAGCCAGGGAGAAATTCCTCACCAGGAACCAAACCTGCCAGCACCTTGAATTCCTGCCTCCAAAGTACTGAGAAAGAGTGCTGTCTTGGTTTCCCTTCTTGTTGCTGAGACAAAATACCCAACACCCAAAGTTAAAGGAGGAAAGGTTTATTTCAGCTCATACTTTGTAGAGGTTTCAGTCCACAGTCGGCTGGCAGAGGGGTCACAGAGGAGAAACAGTTCATGGCAAGGCAGGACAGGCAGAGGGCAACAGGAAGGAAGTGACAAGGGCCAAGAGACAAGCAACAAGCAGCAAGACCTGTTTCTGTCTCTTATATTTGATCCCGGCTACCCACCCAGCAGGTAGCCCTCACGCCCTTCATCCTAGCATTGCACTGTCAGTGAACCCCAGCCTCGCATCCTTGACCCCAGCAGCACGCCATAGACCCAGCCACCTCTGAAAAGCCCCACCTTTGACCGCTGAGGCTCTCAGGAATATCGACATACAGGCCCTAGGAATTGTCTAAGCCACACAGTCCGAAGTACTTAGGTAAGCAGCCCATGCTGACGGGTGCATCCTCTAAGCTGATCCTTTTTAAATACATCAGTGAGTGATGAGGTGAAGAAGAAGCCAAAGAACACCCACCACCATTGCAGCCCCACCCTTTCCAACCCTGGTTTATCGAAGGACCGCAACAAGTCTGCAGACTAATTCACGATCGCATGGAACTTCGGAGTATTAAGCCATCAGAGGAAAGCCGCCTGAAGAATGCGGCCTGAACATGTGTTCTAGCCCTTCCTTCCCTGCTGAGCACATCTGTGACAGGAAGTTAAGTGCATTTTACAGCACGATCTATTGGACACATTCAGTTTGATTTTGTAAAGCAACTGATTTGCTGTGGAAAGTTACCGCAGGGGGTCGGCCATGTGCCAGGGTCCTCTTCTGCCTTGCCCATGTGCTGCACCCTTCTGTTCTCAGCAAGCCACGGTCCAGCACGGTCCCTGCAGACCCCGCATTCAGCTTTCTGCCATCTCCCCAGGACACAGCTGTGCCCAGCGGTGCCACGGAGCCCAGGCCCGGGATGCCCGAGCTGCCCACTCCTTGCTGTCACGCCGACACAGCCCTGCATGGGCAACGTGCCCTTCCTCAACATGCGGCCGGTCTCCTCCAGGAGCACCATGCGGTGTGCAGTGCAGAGAAAGTGTGGGTTAATGGCGCGCAGGACCAGTGCTCCTCCCCACAACATGGGTTCAGCTGGTTATGTGAAGCCAAATCAGCATGAAATAATGGTTCTAGGGAGTAAACAGATGCAGGATCATGAAGAATCTTTTTAAAGATCCAGGTCCTTTCCCTGGTGTCAAATCTGAAAGGTCTTCCTGGTTGAGTGTGTGTGTATGTGAGTGTGAGTGTGTGTGTGTCCTACATTTTAAGGAGCTGCCTTCCATTGCCAGCATAAGCTGTACAAAGAAAGCTTTATTAACATAAGCACGGTCCGTCTTCCCAGGCAGCTTTCTTCAAGATGGTTCTGGCAGCCCTGGCCCGGGGAGGGGCAGGATCTCAGCTCCAGTGTGGTTCGGACTCTGCTGGACGGTGGTCCTCAGTCCCGGGTTGGATGGGACCCACTCCTCTCAGGCCGGGACAGGGTCTTGGTCCTCACCAGGAACATCTCAGAACGGAGTCCTCCAGCGGGTACCAAACCTGTCCTCCCTTGTGCTGGGCCGGGTCAAGCAGACAGTGGTAAACACACTAGAGCCGGTGGGTCTGGGCACCCACATGTGCCCAGCGGCCGGGCTGCCATTCCTTCAGATCCCTGCTCTGAGCAGAGGACTGGGTGAGCAGAAGGGGTCAGTCAGACTGCTGGAGGCTGCTGCAGCGTCCAGGTGCAAAGCAGGGGGATGATGCTGGAGGTGGAGGAAGAGGCTGCCCGGGTCAAGTGCGTGGGGCACCAGAACCAAAGGAGGGATCCGGGGTAGGCTGGGCAAGTGCCGAGGCCCCATCATGACGGCCACATTACGCTTAGCTTAGAGCTCCCAGCCTCTCCCTGCAATGACGGAAATCCATGCCCAGGTCTCAGAGAAAGCGGTTGACAAAATCAGATGCGACACTTAGAAATCTCACACTTGGGGGTGGGGAAGTCAGATGTGAGGATTTCTCGGGGAGCCTGTAAAAATGAATGTCAAATCAGCTTGTTCGTCTTCAAAATGATGTTAAAAAAATAACTCATCGTGGGTTTGGGGGAGTCTGTGAAATCTATCATTCATTGTACGCTTGGGCCCTCTGCCAGAGGCCTCGCACACAAACTTCATTTCGTGTAATCTTCAAACCAACCTACAAGATAGATTTGATTGCCTGCCTTTCACAGATAAGAAAATTAAGTATCAGAGAGTTGGAGATTTTGGCTAAGATCATCCGGCTCTTGGGACAGAGCGGGATTTTAAAAGCGCAGCTATTTTCCTCGGACATCTACCTCACACCTTTCCTGCCCAGGACCCCGGAGGAGAACCCGCTTTTCACTACATCTGAGCAACAGAGGCACACGGATGCTGGCAGCCTCCCAGGCCCACGCAGAGTGGTCTTAAACCCTGTGTGGTGTTGGGTTTATAAACACAAGGAAATTCTCAGGTCGTTGTTACAGTGCTAACCCTACTAACACCCCGAGTCACATAAGTCTTTTCCGGATCTTGCTTTTTCATAGGCTAGACCTTAAGTGATCTGGAACAGGACAGCACGTTTTCAATCCCAAAGAGAAGGGAGAGGCACAGGTCAGGGTGGGGAAGGCAGATGTGAGTACACAAAGGTGGGTGGCCAGGAGCCAGGGAGAGAACAGGAACTGGAAAGGGTGTGAGGGAGTACAGGAGGACGGGCCAGTGGCCTGGGGTCCTGTCCTGGCATCCCATGAAAACCCTGCTTGAACAAGTGCTTTTAGGGACAAGGGAAAGGCTGGAGACCGCCATACCCTCACACCTGCTGAGTCCAGAGACCCAGGTAAAAAGAGCGGCTCCCACCGGTGTCTTCCCACGCAGCGTCCCCACCCACGACCCCCTTGTTCCTGTGATTAATGCAGCAATTTTATGCAGTTGCTGCTAGCATCAGTTCTTCTGGAAAAGCCAAAGCAATTGATTTGGGTGACGAATTGAAGCCTTTGAACCAGCCACACGGAATCACGATGGGACTAACACTGAAGACGAAATGGAACAGGGAGCGGAGTTGTGTGAGTGTGCGGCCGTGTGACTCCCACGGGGAAAGTCGGAACCAGGTCCCGGGAGCCTGTCCACACGCACCTCTCCTTCAGAGTGGACAAGGGGACTTCCTGGTCTCACGAGGACCATGAAACCCTAGGGCCGTTCTGGAAGCACCAGGTACACCACACACATTTGCTCACTGCTGAAAGTCTCCAGGAAGCACTTGATCGGCTATTTTGCTAGATTACTGAGGTTCCTAAAAAGTGGTGCCATGATTCTCAACTCTGTTACATCACTAATTAATAGAGAGACATTTTAAATTCAAATTAACTTTCACAGGAAACCCACTACGTTTTACTGTGCCTTTTTTACTTTTTTTTTTTTTTTTTTTTTTTTTTTTTTTTT
>NW_022900934.1:2487600-2508137 GCF_012274545.1 Fukomys damarensis | reverse complement strand
TTTTTTCTTTTTTTTTTTTTTTTTTTTTTTTTTTGGACACATCCCAATTTCAACAAAAGTAAAATATTGAAAAAAGAAAAATATGGACTTTGGGATCTAACCATAAGGTATTTGCTTTAAAAAAGCATTGCTTAAACATGTCTCAGTAACATCTTGGATGAATGTTCTTTACATAATCTCGAACGTTTCCTTGTTTCCCTTTAACTCAACTTCAAAACTCTGGGGCAGGTAGGAAGGAAAGATGGTGCCTCCGCGAACGGCAGGACGGGGGAGCGTCTGAAATGGGCTGCTCATTCTGCTCATGCTGCTGGAACAAAGCCACGTCCTGGTGCTGGGGTCAGGGTCTGGCGAGGGCCTCTCTGCTCCCAAGAGGGCTCCTTCAACCTCCTCCAGAATGCCGTGGAAGGACCCACTCCCTCCCTCCTTTATAGCTCCATCTGTTGGCTCCACGCCGATGTAATCACCTCCTGAAGGCCCCTTTCACCCTGTCATAGGTTTTGGAAGACACATTCCACCCAGGACCCAGATGGCAGAACTGGAACTGGAGTTCAAAATTCCGGAAGCCTTCTGAGCCACCTCTCATCCTCGGCTGCTGGTTTCCCTCCCAGGACCATCACGTGTGAAAAGATAAGAAATCCACCTGCAAGGCACTGGCCTCCTCA
Source organism: Fukomys damarensis (assembly GCF_012274545.1). Lineage (NCBI taxonomy): Eukaryota > Metazoa > Chordata > Mammalia > Rodentia > Bathyergidae > Fukomys > Fukomys damarensis. The sequence goes on along the minus strand of NW_022900934.1, from coordinate 2,507,475 downwards.
CAGGCTTTCAGAAAAAGAGCATGTGAGTGATAAGAGTATTAGTTTCCTGCTGTTGCTGTCACAAGTCACCTTAAACTTTAGGCTGAAAACAATAGGTTTGTTTATTTCCAGTTCTGGAGACCAGAAGTTTCAAACCAGTTTCACTGAAGTACGTACAGTCCAGGGCTGGTTCTGCTTGAAGCTGGGGAGACGCGGTTGCGCATCCTCGTCTTGTCCAACACTGAGGGCCGCTGCACCCCTTGGCTCTTTCCCCACATCACTGCAGCCTCTTCTTCGTCACATCTCCTCCCGCTGTCTGACCCTCCTGACTTGGACACAGACCCGGGCTACGTCACTGAGCCCAGGACCCTTTTGCAGTAGAAGTGGACGTGCAGACATCAGACGTGGGATGTGACATCCGATGGGAGCCACTATTTAGGGAAACTCAAAATAGGAGCGAGGGTACATCCTATCATCCTTCTCTGCATGCTTTCATTATATATTTCCTTCCACGGCCGGCTGCCTGTCCGCCCGCGCGCAGCTCGTGCTTCTGCTTCTCGCAGGACCCAGGCCCAGGAGCAGCCACTGGTGTCAAAGCTACAGTTTTTGCTCCCTTGCTAATGTGTTTGTTCATCCCACAAATATTAATCAGGTCTTGGATTTTCAGGCACAGTGCTTAGGACCTGGGTAAGAAGGGGACACTGTTATGGGAATGAACATCTGCCCTACAAGAACTTGCAACACAGCGGGAAGCTCAGATTATCCCCAGGAAACAAGCAGGATTTCAGAGAGGGTGAAACACAAGTAAGTGGTTTGGAGAAAACTTACCAAGGGTGGGAGGTCAGTGACAAGGACACAACTACACTGACAAGCAAGGGTGGAGAGGGGACATGACCCAGCCAGTCACGGAGGACACAGGTAGAAGGGAAGACAGACACGAGTCTCCAAGGAGATGAAGAGTGAGACCCTGTCTCATAAAAACAAACAAACAACAAAATCAACTCTTCGAAGACCAGACCGATGCTAAGAGGGATAGAAAGTATAGTCACATAAAAGGCTGTCAAGACACACCTGGCAGCCATATGGACACCCCGAGAAACGTGACACCGCGGGAAAGCGAGCCCTGGAGGACAGAAGAGCCCCGTGAACCCCGTCAGCAAGGAGGGTGGCTCAGGAGTCCCCAGAGGCGGGGGCCGGCTGCAGTCACCCTTGTCACGCTCACCACTGGCCACCCGTCTGTGAGGGCAGAGGGTGCTGAGGCCACAGGCAAGAGGGGGCGAACAAGCCATGCTCTGTGGTTGGGACGCTGGAGCGTCACAGCACGGCGTGGGTGCCTGTAAGTTCTGGAACAATCACATTCATTTGTGTTTTATTTAATTTTAAAAACGTTCAGAGTCCTAAAGTGAATCACTAAACAGAGGGAGAACTTGGCTTATTATCTGTAACCTTAATAAATTACACAGTAATGGAAGCCTGAGGGACAATAACTGCTCTCCCTGGGCGAATTTAGACCCCCACTAAATGAACTCGCCTTGTCCCCTGGCCTCAGCTACAGGATTCTCAAGAGTCCAGGGCTCTTTCCCCATTTAACCCAGAGCTGCAGTCATTGCTTCGGGCACTGAATGTCACAACCAGACACGCAGGGGTGGCCAGGCAGAGGCGACTACAGTCTCTACCAGCACAAACGACTCTGTCCTCATCCCCTCAGGCTTCTGGGCCTGGCTCAGCTCCTGGTCCACCCTCCCCTCCCCCAGGCCATCACGCTGCACAGTGGCTCGCTCCCCGTCACGCCTAATGGCAGCCAGGCACACGGCTCTTGCCTTCCACTCCCAGCTGAAGTGAGTTTCCACGGCTGCCGGTCTTCTCCAGCACAGCACAGCAGCTGTGGGGCCCGGGGGGAGCCGGACACTGCCGGTCCTCAGTGCCCCAGTCGTACAGCACGGCTCAGGGCTTGGCACAAAGGCGTAAGAGCAGGACCTGATGAGCGGCAGGGTGAGGGCCAGAGCAGAGCGTCTGGCGGGGCCAGGCAGCAAGGCATCCGTCGGCCAGGCCCATTGACTCAGCCTCCGGTGACACTGAGCTGAGAGGAGCCCTCCCAAGGAGACCAGCAGAGGCGATCCGCTCACGAGCACATGGTGGACACACCTCAGTAAACCCCTCCGTCTGTTCACGGGGGGCTCCCTTTGCTTCAGGGTGGGACACCTGGATCCCTTTGCTCTTAGATTTTATCCCACCAGCAGGCAGCAGCGAGCCCGAGGCCTTCCTCCTGCTGGGGGTCTGAGCTCTTCCAGCAGGGCAGGAGGCAGATGCTCTTCCTACCTTGGGCATCTCCTCCATCTGCAGGCAGAGACCTCTGACCCCGCAGGGTTTCTAGATGCCTGGCCCTCAAGAACAGCAGCCCCACTAGCTGCTGTCAGTTACACTGGTGTCAGGTTTCTTCCCCATGTCCTTATTGTTACTCCACAGTGTAACTTTCCCAGAGCCCTTAGTGTAGATGAAACATTTAGATTGTTTCTCCGCTTTTGTTACTTTAAACAATACTGCGGTGAACATCTTCCAGTTAAATTTCTGGGCACATCCATGATTACTTCTTTAGTATAAATGTCTCAACGTTGAATTCCTGCATCGGGGTAGCGCAGAACCTTTGGGCTCTCGAGCCTGTGCTGTTGACAGGGCAGCCCCTCCTCTCCTGGCTAAGATGCACCTACACCACTACGCGCAACAGCAGGGATTACAAACAATTGACACTAAATATTGTGCGTCTCAGGACTCCTGGAGCCACCTAAGTTTCTGTGTTTCTCCTGCATTTTAAAGATATTTCACGTGCAACATCACAGCCCCAGCGCTGGGATCAAACAAAGTGTCATTTCAATGATAAATATTACATGTTTTCCTGGGTCCAAATGTTTGCCTACCCCGAATAGCTCTCAGAGCTAGGGTTGAAAGCAGCGGGTCAAACCAGCTTTCATCATCTTTCCCACATCGAGAATGTAGTTTGAAGGCTTGTCACAGCCACGCGTGCATGTGTGCACGTGTACACGTGTTTACACATGAATAGCAAACATAATGCCCACCTTGCCCACCCAAGGCTTCAGATCAATAACGAGAAGTGAGCGGAGCGGAAGTCCTGTCCCCACAGGATGCTGCAGGCAAATTCTCTCCTGTCGAAGACCTTGGGCCTCATCCGCTGACCCAGTGCCAGGGCCCAGCTTCTGCCCTCTTCCGCGTGATTCCTACCATCGCTGAACCTGCTGTCTTGTTGATACAAGGGTGAGTGTCACACAGCTAACACATGCGGAACTCTAAGGGGTGGTTCTGAAATCGATTGAAAAACTCGACCAGAATTAGATTCTTCCTTATGTTTAATTAAGTCTAATTAAACAATGCCGGCATATTCCTGGCACCTGTGGTACAATTATGTTAAATATTTAATGCTTGTGAAGGATTAGGCTGTGCTTCTAATCTATAGCTAACAATCTGTTCCCTCTCTGGAGTATTTTTTATTTAGCTCTGCTTTTGTATAACAAGTTGCATTTCAAAGGAAATTGTTAAATGCCGCACCCCGGCTGGGCCAGGGCATTGCCCGATGGACTGGACAGGAGGGGAGCTTCCCCAGTGCAGCTCAGGTTTGGGGCCGGACCAGAGCCATAGTTTCCCAAGAGGAGAGGAAGGGGGAAGAAGGTGTGGAGAGGACTCGAGCTTTCTCAGCCCACAAAGCCCCGCGACGGAGACTAAGCACAGGACGAGGTTCGCACTGGAACACCCAGGACACCCACAGCTGTTTCACTGCAGGAGCTCTGCCTTAGGTCCCCAGACACTATCAGCTGTCTGGTATACAAGCCTATCAGGGGCTTTTGTCCTCTGTACCACACCTGTTCGACCTCCGCTTCAGGGAAGTGAGGCTGCTCCACCAAGCTGAGCCCCCACTTCAGAGAAGAGGTCCTGGGTGCTTCTGGAAGTTACGAATGCTGAGTCAAGGTGCTGCTGGAATGTCGGGCTTCTCTGCCTATGGGAAATCTGATCCTCACTACTCATCTTGGCCAGAAATGCTTCTGACAGATGAAATGCAAAGTGCCTGTAACAATGGCACACGACCCTTGAAATTTAAAGCTTTGTTCCAATTCTCTAACAACTCCTAATATTTTAAATGCACTGAGGAACTAAAGACAGATTTCTGTATGTACTTACCAATGGGCTAAAGCTGTGTAATCAATTTATTGGGGTCTTTAAAAATTCCCCCTTCTCTTGAGAACCTAGTGGATATCTCTTACTTGCAAGATGGACAGAGACCTGGAACCCCTGTGTTACATCAGGTGGGCTTCAAAAATTAAACGTGCACATGAATACACTCTGATGAGTGAGTTCCTTTCTGTCTTCGATGTTTGGGGCAGAGATGAAAGCAGACTCTACCCCTTGCAATTAAGCACCCACATTTCTCAGGGAGAATCCAAGAATGATTCTGGGAAAGGACAGCTGACCCTGAATTCTTCAGTTCCTACCCCAAGGTTCCTCCGAGGCAGAAGGACACAGAGAAAGGCAACAGACAGCCAGGCAGCTGCTCAGAGACACGGTGTCACCCAATGCCTGGGAGATGCTCCCTAGGAGGCGAGAGATTGCGGCAGCTCTGGGATCTGCGGGGATGTCTATGTATTTTTGATATACAAAAGTGGCATTTCCTTCCAGAGCAAGAGGCTCAGGGGTGTATTTCAAGCATAACTCGTGTAAGAATGTACCCCCAAATGAAAAATGGGTGTGACTGGCCAGGGCAGTGACAGGAACAAGGAAACAGCTCTGTCCACCTGTTGAGAAGACCAAGTCATGTCTATTCAGGAGCATAACTGGATTTCCAAAGGTAACTTTAGGTTTATGTAAAATTAATGGGGTATTCATTATAAAATCCATGTGACATCTTATTAAATGCTTCCTATCACTGGAAGCAGAAGGTGGAGGCTCCTTAAGCTAGGGTTTTGTTGCCCTCTAGTGAAAGAGGTCAGCATTATGCATGCAAAATTATTTTGATCGCTGCATAATTAATGCTCACTGAGTAAGGAGAAGAGAATCAAGCCCCAGCCTATTCGTGAGTGGTGAGTGTGTATATATATCTGTGTGTGCCTCTGCGTGTGTGCGTGTACGTTCCCATCCTTGACCAATCCCTCCCCCTAAACTTGACTTAGTTAACACATGGAAGCCATTGCTTCTTTCCTGTCCCTTTCATTTTCCAGCATGGAAGTTCAGTTTTATGTGGCTATCAACAGGCAAAGATCCAAGCATAAAGCATAAATCAACAGAGTGGATCTGAGACACAGAGCTTTAATGCATAAGTATATATTTAATGTGTCTGCTGAAAGAATGTCTAATTACCCTGTCATTGAACAAAGCTCATGTTCAGCAGTGATAAATTATGCCATCTTTTACTTCTGCAAAACATACTGAGATTTAAGAAAGCTGCCACAGAATCTCTATTTCATCTGCCGGAGAGGACAGGCGGGTGCCCAGACCACCGCAGGAGGAGAAGCAGGAGGGTAATGTTGCGAACATTGCATTCACAGCCCCACTTTTGTGCTGGGCAGGGAACAGAGCGTGTCTGGTGGTGACCACCCCCCGTGGAAGCTGCCTCCATGTTGGCCCTCTTTGTCATGGCGTCTACAGTCTGCCGTTCTGAATCCCATGTCCTAGATGGGGTGGGGGGTGATACCCAAAGAGAAGCCTGTCTGTATTCCAGGAGGTCCCTGGGTCCCTGGGTCTCAGGCTTCTTCCTCCCCCAGCCATCCTGGTCACCAGAATCTCCATGAGCAGGAGGAGCAGCTCCCGGCCTGAGTCCTGACTGGGCGTTTTTGTTACGCAGCGGCACAGCAGGAGTCTTGCTGTGCTCTGTGCTCTGTGCTCTGTGCTCTGTGCATGGCTGGGTCCCAGGGACACAGAAGCTCTGGGTTTCTATTTATGTCAGCAAGAGACATAACACACCAGGGAGAGAAAATACACATTCGTCCTGCCTCAGCATCTATGCCTTCCCTGAGAGGATGCCCAGAGTAGCAGTCTGTTTTCTCAATGGCAACTGTATTTCTTATTTCTCTGATTACGTCTTGTAATAGTGCTTTTATTTACCGACATGTAAGCGAGGCTTTACAGTGATGTCTCCATCATGTGCAAAATATACAGCCAGTAACATCAGCCCTTTTATTTGCTTTACTGGATTGTGATCTATAGACTGAAGGGCAAATGAAAAATAGAGATAAAAAATCTATTTCTGATACCAGATTGGCTCTAAAATGTCAAAGTTTTCTTTTTTGCTTTAGGAGATTTGTATCCTTATTTATCTTTCTCGGTTTATTTTCAAAGGCACGTTGTCTTGAGCTGTTGGGCTGGGTGCTGTTTTCGTTTATGTCCAGGACTCCCCTGGCTGCTTGGCGGTGCTTCATCAAGGCCTCCAAAAGCAGCCAAGGAAGGGGAGCTGGGGAGCCTGCCTGAAAGGGACCGGCCACAGGTCCACCCCGGGTGTCAGGCAGCTGCCCCATGTCTGGAAAATGTAGGTGCAGCACAGTTTAGGAATTAGAACTCCACAGGCGCCCCCACCTCTCAGAATGCAGAGACACTGATGGACAAGCTAAACGCCATGTGTCTCCAGGGTTACGGCCACCACCAGCTAACCCATGCTGAGCCACACAGACATTTGGAACCTAAAAGCCCCCAGTTAAAAATCTCGGTGCTCTTAGAAAGAGATATGGCTTCAGAACGGGGCTGTGCCAGGAGGCCGATCCCCGTCCCGGATAACTGAGGGGCTGGAGACTGGGATGAAACTGCACTGGGAACAAAGATGGGCTGGACACCTGAGACACCGCTCTCATCCCCAAAGCTCTCCGACAACGTCAACTTCAAAAAGGAGAGGGAGCTAGTGTGCCAATACCGCCCCATGGACGTGTGCATTTCTGGGGCTGCTGCAGTTCTGTGGAAAAGGCTGCTGCCTCCGTCTTGGGACTGTGGCCTCACTGTGTGAAGCCATGTGTGTGTTCTGTACCGTCCTCGTGAGGCTAGGGCTGGGCGAGGTCACTTGCAGAGTCCCGAGACTTGCCTACTCCAGCGAGGCCTCCACATCCTGGCCGAGGCTGTCAGGGTCACCTAGGAGCGGCGCTCGGAGACCTTCCTTGTCGCTCCCATGAGGGTGAAGCGAGGTTTAGAAAGACAACGATGTGGTGATACTGGACAGCCTGAGGGTCCTGCCTAGGAGGCCACCAAAGGCCCGGGCTGTACCAGCCTGGATGTCACCTGGAGGACTGTTGATAACAGCGGAGTGGTCACCTTCTCACCTCTCTGCCTTTTACCTCTCCTGAAGCTTCACCTTCCCCCTACAGCCCATGACCTCCAGAGACTCCCACTGACACCTCAGGCTAGGAGTACTCTGCAGAACAGAGCTGCCACTCTGCCGGCACAGTGCCCGGCCCGGGGCTGAGCCCACGGTCCCGGATGTGGTACACAGCATCTCTCTGAAGGAAAGGGAGCCCACAGAGGCAGGGACAGAGAAGAAACTGCATGGAAGACTGGCTTGTCCCCGTGCCGAAGGAAGAGACACCTCTCGCTGTCAGGTGCTGGGGAGTCCCCTCCCTCACCTGTAGGTTAGGGCCAGGCTCTCTCCTGGAGCTGGGAAATGCCTGGGAACTGACACCACCCTGTACTCACGAGATGGCCCAGGTCCAGAGTGACAGGAGTCAGCGCCAGAGTGCGAGGGAAGGCACGTCCCCACGGAGCACCTCTGCCACTCCTCACGCCTGCGTCCTACCCACCACTCACAGCCACCGCTGCTCTCCGGAGCCCGGCATGAGGGCCGGCACAGATCACGGGGCCCACGAAGAAGAGGTGTGGGCAAAGCCACGTGGAAGCCCAAGACCACGCAAGGCCCAGGGAGGCGGAGTCAAGGGAGTCTGGGAGCAGAAGATCATGGAACAGCCTGAAGCTGAAATGAAGACATTTCCAGGTCTTTCCTCAAATCGCCAGCTCCCCGCAGCTCCAGTGGATCTCTGGAGGGGAAGCCGAACCTTGAGTTTCCGGGGCAAGTGTGGGACTCCAGGCTGTGGCTGTGCTGCTCCTCACTGCGGAGCTCGATGTCACACCAACGCTTCCCTGTGTCTTTTTAACATTTTTTTCTGGCGTTTCCTGTTGGCCATTGCTGAGAAGGCCCAGGAGTGAGCCATGGTTGCATCTCACGTGTGGCACCCGTCTCGAGGAGAGCATAGGGACCTAAATCTTGGTGCTCTGGCTGTGTAGGGATTCTAGGGATTCGTGGATTTCAAGACCCAGGGCTACAGTGGAGTCCTGTTTGTCTTTTTGTCTTTGCTCGCATGCAGAAGCTCTGCTGTCTTCTCTGGCTGCATTCACGACAACCAGCTGACAGAGGAAAAGCTGCTGTGGGCCTGGGTGGGGACCTGAGTCCAAATCTCCCTCCAGGCACATCCCGCAGAAGGGCGCCGGTTGGCCCCAGGATCCCTCAAAGCACCCAGCAATAACGTGGAAGCCATGTGCCCCACACAGGCTTAACCAAGACAGCTGGGACTGGACTTCCGGGGGGGCATCTGATATCTTGTGGTCCACAAGGCCTCAGCAAACATTTGCCTAACAAAACCACCCAGCCGGGAACTGCTATCAAAGGCAAAAGTGCAAAAAAAATCAAACCTAGGGCCTGGGATTTAGCTCAGCAGTTCAGTGGCCTGCCTCGAAAGCGCAAGGACCCAAGTTCAATCCCCGGTACCAAAAAAAAAAGGCAAAAGTGCAATCCTTTCCTCTCACCTCACCACGGAGAGAATGAAACTCCCAGCATCCTTCCAGAGAAACATGCCATGCTGATTAAAGTTCCCGGCAACTGGCCTCTGCATAGAACAGCTGGACAGGATTTTTTGGCCTAGAATAATCACAATAAACTACCTTTGGCATTTTTCACTCATGGAGTCATAGTCATGGGAATGCATTTACATTTTCTGTGCAATACATCAAAGGCAAGATACCATTGTTTCTAATTTATCTTGTAGACTGCTCAAGTGATATCTTGCCACTGGAAATATTTTTAATATTTCTTTAAAAAAATCCAGAAGATTAACGGGTCCTGAATGCTGAATGTGGCAGCAATCGTCATACCCTAAAACTTTATTTCGGAGGATGTGCTTTCTTCTCCTTTCGGTTTCTAAAGGAAGTAATATTCAAATTATGTCAAGCAAGCACTAACTGTCAACATGAAAATATTGGCTTTGCTCATGCCTGTCTTAAAAAGAGAAAACATTAACAATTGTGATCGTGAGCAGACCTGATGCTCCAGGCACATGAATTATGAATCAAAGGCGCGTGTTGTTGTCTCCTGCACTGACACCAAGCGGGATATTGCAGGCCCAAGGAGAGAAGAATGCAAACTCCGCAGTGGCTCACCTCCTCCTCGCTCTGTGCTCAGAGGAAAGCTCCCTCTCCAACCCGGATTTCTCCCGCCTCCAAGGAGGCAGCGCACGGAGCACAGCCAGCAGACGCTGGCCGAGTGTGGACTAAAAAGCACTGTAACTGCAGGAAAGCGTCATTCATCGGCACTCGGCTACTTCAGAATTTGTGCACATACAAAAGGCCTTGACTTACAAATATCTTTACGATCTTCATGAGGGAAATTTGACTCGGCACACCAACTTCAGGACAAACATAATGGCCAGGGGAACGCACAGCCTGCTCAAGAGCACTGCTCTTTCTGTTTTTAGAGTTTTTCTCATTGTCATTGGTTTGGCCTTAGAAACGGGGTGGGCTCATGGGGAATGAGACGCCCGCCCCACCCAGGCCAGGCCCTGCACCCCATGCACCTTTCTTGGGCGTCTCCGGGCGTCCGTTCCCAGCACGCAGGCTCAGCCCCGGGCTCCCTCCGGGGCCCACTGCTTGTCCTTGGTTCGTGTGACTTGGCTGCTCTCACAGCATGCCCACCTGCACACTCAGGCTCACACTCACGGGCACAGTCACACTCTCCCGTGAAGACGCTGTCTCATGAGGAGCCCTCCCCCGGCTCTCTCTGCAAACTGAGCTGAGGAGCCCTTTCCCTGGAGCCGGCCCTCAGAGGACTCTGGGCCCAGGTGCCAGGTCTGACAAGAGCAAGGCGGGGTGAGCACAAGTCACAGAGCACCCCAAGTTCAGCACTGAGTTCAACTGACTGGGGTGGAAACAATCCACAGTCCAAGGGCTGGTCACTCAGGGAAGTCTGTGGGGAGTAAAGACATCAGGATCATGGCTGGAGTCTCATCTGAGGAAAGCCAGGTCCAGTATAGAAGCACTGGCCAGGCCTCCGTGCCTCCCTGAGGGGTGAGCAGTGACTGGAGATCCTTCTGTAGCCAGCACACCTGGTCCGGGAAGTCCAGCATCAGCTGCCCAGGTGGGCGACCAGAGTATCTGGACCCCGCTTCCCTGGCGCCTCTGTTCTTGCCCTGTACCCTTGCTACGTGACCCTAGCTAAGCAGCTGCACTTGGTTGTGGTTTGGCCGCCTTTGCCCACACGGTGACTCCACCACGTATCGGTTTCCCCTGGCAAAGGGCCGCGGTGACATTCCATGCGGGATCCCTCCTGGATGTCCAAGAGTTACTTTTCTCTCCACATTTTCCGTCACTCTCCTAACTCCTTCCAGTGGTTCACAACCTCGTTCCTCACTGGGGTGGGACCACAAACTCGCACACTTGACATCTCACAGGTCGGGAACTAGATTTCTCCTACAGGGCCAAGGGGCCCAGGCACATTGAGGGGCGGGAGTCCCCAAGCCACAGCCCTGCCGCAGCACGGGTCAGAGAGGCTGGCTCTGCGCCCGACCCCTTCCCACAGTTTCTCCGAAGGGTGGCCAGGAGCAGCTGCACAGGCCCTGCAGGGCTTCCTGCCCCACCCTGCCCACTTCTGGCTCCCTCCTCCCCGCATGCCCATCTCCCACAAGGTTTAGCTCACAGTGCTCCCTCCACCTCACCCCTCTCCAGCCTATTTTTTTCTTCTTCTTCAAACACCAGAAATGGAATCAGTGACGGCCTAGACAGTGCAGAACTGTGACCCGAGGCTGCGCCCTCCTCCAAGCTCCAGCACACACTGGCTCTGCCTCTCTCCTGCGCCTCTCTGTGGGGGCTCCCCATCCCCCCTCCTACAGAACCCTTGTTACTAGACTGAGGCCCGCTGGGGACCCGCGGGGTGACCGCCCATCACAAGGTCCTTCAGTACTGCTGTCTGCAAAGACCCTGCTTCCAGAAGAGCTCCCGCTAACTGCCCCAGAGCTCAGATGCTGTACTGACTGCCCGGGAACTCTTCCTCCTCCTTCTCTTAACTTCCCCTCTGGTTCTGATTCTGCCTCAAGAGACCCGAAGACAGCAGCATGGGGGTTTCTACCTCTGGTTGCAAAAGATCTCTGTGTGCATTAGACATAGACATAGTGGCGAGACATCGGGCCATTTCAAGTGTGCGATCCAACAGCACTAAGCACTGTGGTGTGCGACCATCACTGCCACCCACTTCCACGGTCGTAGAGGTCCACTTACCAGACCCTCAGTGGACGGGACACTTCCTAAAGCTACCTCCTTCCTGGACCCTCCTCTGTCCCTTCACTACCCAACCTGTCCCTGGGCCTCTTGACAATGGCCAATGGCCATATTTCAGTCTGTCTGCCACCTTCCATGTGACCCATGACGACTGTCTCCTTTCTTCACACCCTCCTCATCCCCCGCTCACATATGCTGTAGTTCTCGTGTGTGTGTGTGTGTGTGTGTGTGTGTGTGTGTGGTGTGTGTGTGGTGCAGTGCGGGTCCTTTTCTGCAGAACCAAGGTACCAGGCAGGTGTGCCTTCTCCCTGAGTCAGGTCAGGCAGGTGCTGCAGCATCATAGCCCCTGGGCCCCGAGAGGCTGGGAGAGAAAAGGAGGCTCCTGTGGTTGAGTCCAGCCCACCGGCCAGGTCCCAAGAGCCAGAAAAACAGATGTTACAGCTGCAGGCCCAAGAGGACAAGACTGCCTTCCTTCAAAATGCATTAAATTGCAGAGTGAAGAGAAACAGACAGGAGGTATTGGGGGGGGTGCCTGGCCCTCTGCCAGGAGGGCTAGAAAACATAAGCCCTGAGTTTGCTCCTTGTCCCTCCTTCTTCCCGGCTGCTTGGCTAGGAAACAAGAGGAAATCAGAGAAAGATGATGAGGATGATGAAGATGATGGCTTCCATTAATACTATAATAGACTCCACATCTCCATTAGCAAAAGTGACTTAAGATGCACAGAGGCCACCTAGAGACCCTGGAGAGCATGCAGTGCCTCCTGGAAATGGCAGCATACGCTCATCCATCCTCTCTGAGACCCAAGGTCCCTGCAGTCTCCCCAGACTCCTCCCATCATGGGTTGGCTCCAGCCATGGTTCTCCCTCTGATGATAAGTGAGCTTAGGCCACCCTTTGAATGGGAGAAGGACTTTCACAGTCCCAAACTGCCTGTTGACCTTAACCCCCAGTTTCCTCCATCCCTTCCTCCCAAAGGGTTTTGAGCCCCCTAAAACCTAGGGTCTTCACACCCAACCAGAGATGTTAGACATCCATGCATGGCCCTATTTGCTAATCCTATGAATCAACACCATTTTTCAGAACTCAAAACAAAAGGCAGTGGCAAGGCTCCTGCAGAGAAAGCTGTCCCACCGAAGAACTGGCTCCCAGGGAGCCCAGGGCCAAGTTTGGACCATATGGGGTGCACTGTGGGGGTCTGTGAACAGCAAAGAGCCTACAGAGTAAGCCCAGGCCCAGGCCCCTTTCACCAGCCAGAGATTTATTACAGCAGCCAGAGCATCAGAAAGCAAAGGGATGGTGTATGCTAATGTTTGTACAATAGGATCTATTAATGAAGATATTAGAAGCAATTGTATACAGGATAAACCAGAGCCGTGCAGAACACCATTATGCAAAGTGGGTGTCCTTGAAATATCATTGGTTCTCAAGGTCATGCCCAGGGAGCTGCCCAAAGACAAATGTCATGCAAAGCCCTTTCTGTCCTAGGAACAATCACTCCAGGAGGCCCAGGGCTGTACATTGGGTCTGGAACATCCCCCAAGTCTTGATGTGCTTGAGGTGGGCTTTGGAAGGTGCTTGGGTCATAGGGTGCTGTACTCAGTGGTGGATGCACCCAGGGAGTAAGTTGAGCAGCTCAGTGTGCTGGTGAGAGGTGGGGCCAGGTCAGAGGAGGTGGTGTCACCTGGAAGGGTGCATCTCCCTCCCCAGCCCCTCCCTTCTCTCTCTGCTTCCTGTGCACCATGACAGGAGCAGCTCACCTCCCGCAGACCCTTCCGCCGTGCTGGTTCTGCACTTGAACCTACCAACCATGGACTGAAATTGCTGAAACTCTAAGCCAAAATAAGTCTGTTCTCCTATAAGCTATGGGTGCTGAGTAGTGTGTCTCAGCCATGGGAAAGACACTAAGACGCTCAGCCACAGCCACCTCGTTTGCAAGGATGGAGGAGGAGTGGCTTTCTCAGTGTCATGAAGGGGAACTTCCTTAAATAGAGGTTAGAATGTGCCTCGCCTTGCACAGAGCAACCTTTCTCGATTTCATTCAGGGAAATACATTGGTACAGGTGCAGGGAGAAACGTCAGACGAGTGTGCACTACAGCATCTGTGATAGCACATAAAGTTAAAGTTAGGCTTGAGTGCCTCTCCCAGTACACAATCAAAAGCATTGAAAATGGGCACAGATACTTGTGTATGAAGGTTTGCGGGAGAATTATCCACGATAGGTAAACAGTGAAAGCAAATCAAGTACTCATGGACAGATGAATGAATAAACAAAACATAGTCTATACGTACAATGGACTATTATTTAGCCTTAGAGAAGAAGGGCGTTCTGACACTTGCTACAACACTGAGGAACCTTGGGAACATAATGCTAGGTGAAACAAGCAGGCACAAAAGGAAAGCTAATGTCTGATTCCACTTATATGAAGTATCTAGAATAAATAGGAGAGCTGAAAGCTACAGAGTAGAACGTTGGTTAGCAGGAGCGGGTGAGGAAAGAATGGAGAGCTGCTGCTTAATGAACACAGAGCTTCTGTTTGTGGGAATGAAAAGCTCTGGAAGTAGTGGGGATGGTTTTCACAGCCCTGAAAATTCACTGAATGCTGCTGAATCATGCACCTACAAAGGATGAAAATGGCTAGGTGTGGTGGTGCAGCTACTCGAGAGTCTGAGGCAGGGAGATCACAAGCATGAGGTCAGCCTGGGGAGCCCAGTGAGACCCTGTTTCAAATTAAATTTTTTAAAAAAGGATTGGGGAAGTGGCTCAGTGGTAGATGGGTCATTTTGCATGTGGAAATCCCTGGATTGCATTCCCAGTACGAGAGAGAGAGAGAGAGAGAGAGAGAGAGAGAGAGAGAGACTTAAACAACATTTATCGCCCAGGATTCAGCCTGGATAGGCCAATGCCAGGGTGGAGACCAAGGGTCCGTGAGGGCCGCTTCCTAGTTTCCTGATATGGCTGTCTCCCAGCTGTGGCCAGGCAGGTAGAAACAGGCTCTGGGTTGTTCTAACAGGGGCACAGGCCCAGTTCTGAGCTGCCATGGTGATGCAGTCACCTCCCGAGGTGCTTCGGCTAACTCGAGCACACACATTCACAAAGAGAACACAGCAGGCCTGGGGCCCTTCCAGTTGGCCTTGTATCCTTTTTTGATGTTTTATTTTGTTTTGATTTTTTGCAACCCTATAAGAGGTGAAACCATCCTTAGTTTGAGGACTATGCAAAACCCAGTCAGGTCCAACGTGGCCAGCGTGCTGTTGTGTGCAGAGCCCCCGCCTGTGTGCTGAAAGAATTATGTGCATTACAAGAATTAAAGAGCTTGGTGCATAGAGATACTGAAGGTTTCAACATATGTTACAGCAAACACGGTTGGCCAAGTGATGTAACGTGCTATGAACATATTCACAGGAAAACAAGGACTCTCCTGTATCATACACTGGTGTGTGAGTGAGGAGAAGTCCACACACACACATGGAGGGCAGTCACCTCCAAAGTGGGCTTTGGGTGAAAGTTGAACAAAATTTTCTGATGATTTTTTTTCATGGAAGTAACATTATTTTTTCTTTCCATTTTTCACTTTTAAATTAACTTTATTGGTATAATTTAAGTTTAAATAATGATCCCATTCATCAGAGGGAATGTGCGCCTATGCATGATGCACGTTGATTTCTCTTTTCCTCCCAATCACCTTCCCTCCCTTCAACCTCCTCTCCCCCCTTATTTATAAAAGCTTTGTTTCCATTTTTTCCTTATTTTCTCAAATTTTTCCCATTTCCCTTCCTTTTCCCCCTTCTTCCTTTCTCAGTTACTCTTTCCTTTTGAACAGTTTCTTCCTATTTCATATTCTCTGTTACATATTTTGGTCCTTATTTGCCCTTTCAGTTTCTCACAGTAGAGAGACAATGTGATATTTACACACACGTCTATTTGTTTTACCCAAGAGTATAGTCTCAAATTGCATCCATTTAGCTACAAATGTCTCAAGTTTATCTTTGTTTGTGGCTTAGTAGTGCTCCATTGTGTGTGTGTGTGTGTGTGTGTGTGTGTGTGTGTTTATTTTGTACCAGGGATCAAATTCCGGCTCTTGCACTTACGAGGCAGAAAGCGAAACCACTGAGCCAAATCCCCAGCCCTCCATTGTATATTTTAAAAACACATTTTTTTTATCCTTTCATTGGTTGATGGATATTTGGGTTGTTTCCAAGATTTAGCTATACAGACTGTCACTATAAACATGAACATGTGTCACTGTGGTATGATGCTTTTAATTCTTTTGGGGAGATACCCAGTAGGGGAATAGCTGGGTCAAATGGGATCCCTAATTGTAATTTTTGAGGAATCGCCACACTGATTTCCACAGTGGTTGCATCAGTCTGCGCTCCCAGCAACAGTGCAGAAGGGCTCCTTTCTCCCCTCAGCCCTGCCAGTATCTGTTATTGGTTGATTTCTTGATAGCAGCCATTCTTTCTGGGGTGAGGTGGAATCTCAGGGTTGTTTTCATCTGCATCTCTCAGATGACCAGTGATGTTAAGCATTTTTTTCATATGTTTATTTGCCATTTCTACTTCTTCATCTGAGACATGTCTGTTCATTTCAGGTGCCCTCTTTTGGATTGGGTCTTTAAATTAAGGGGTCTGATTTTTTTTCAATTCTTTGTATGTATGTTCTAGATATTAGTCTTTTATCTGAGGGACTAGAGGCTAAAAATTTTTCCCACTCTGTGGGTTGTCTTCATTCTGTTGAGGATTTTTTCTGCTGTGCAAAAACTTTTTTTTTTTTTTTTTTTTTTTTTTTTTTTTGTACCAGGGATTGAACTTAGGTCCTTCCGCTTGCAAGGCAGGCCACCGAACTGCTGAGCTAAATCCCTGGCCCAAAAACTTTTTAATAAGATGAGATCCAGTGTTGATTCTTTGCACTGTTTCCCATGCAGTTTGGGTTTTGTTCATGAACTCGTTGCCTACCCCTACATCCTCATGAGCTCTACCTATTCTCTTTTCCAGCAGATTTACTGTTTCTGCTTTAATATTTAGATCTCTGATCCATTTTGACTTTAGTTTGGTGCATGGTGAGAGACGAGAGTTCTGGTTTTAGTCTTTGCACATAGAAATCCAATTTTTCCAGCACCCCTTATTGAAGAGTGAGTGAACACTTTCATTGGAACATGTATGGCCCCTTTGTCAAAGATAAGGTGGCTGAGTGTGTTGGGTTGTTTCTGCCTTTTCTAGTTCCACTGGTCCTCAGGTTTATTTTCTGGACAGTACCATGCTGTTCTTATCACAGTAGCTTTGTAGTATAATTTCAAGTCAGAGATTGTGATGCCCCCTGCCTTGCCTTCATTGCTCAGAATTGCCTTTGCTATTCTATATTTCTTCTGGTTCCATGTGGATTTTAAGAATGTTTTCTCTAGTTCTGTGAGGTATGCTATTGGTAATTTGATTAGGATTGCATTAAATCTGTGTAATAATTTTGGGAGGATGGCCATTTTCACTATGTTGGTTCTTCCTACCCAAGAGCAAAGGATATCTTTCCATCTTCTGATATCCTCTTTCAGAGTACCTTACTTTTCTATGTACAGATCCTTTATTTTCTTTGTTAGATTGATTCTCTCTGACCATAGTACAACGAAAATAGAAATCAACAATAGGCAATAGAAACCACAAATACTCCAGAAAAACGTGGAAAATAAACAACACCCTCCTGAACAACTAATGGACTGCAGATGAAATTAAAGAAGAAATTAAATACTCTCTACAATTAAATGACAATGACACTGCATCTTATGCGACACAGTGAACACAGTCCTAAGAGGGAAACTTATAGCAACAAACTCTTACATCAGGAAAACAGAAGAAGCTCAAATAAACTACCTAAAGTTGAACCTCAAACTTCTGTAAAAGAACAAGTCAACCCAAAGCACACACAAGAGAGGAAATTACAAAGATCAGAGCAGAAATTAATGCAATTCAGACTAAGAAAACAACACAAAGAATCAATGAATCAAAAAGTTATTTCTTTGAAAGATTAAATAAAATAGATAACCCCTTAGGCAACCTTATCAGAAAAGGAAAGGAAAAACTCAAATTCATGCAATTAGAAATGAAAAGGGAAGGGCAAGGGATATAGCTCAGTGGTGCCACTGCCTGCCCTGCAAGCACAGGATCTGAGTTAAATCCCCGGCACCAAAAAAAAGAAAAAAGAAACCACAACAGATCCTGAGGAAATTCATACGATCATCAATACCTCCTTAGAGAATCTGTACTCTAATGAGATAGAAAACACAGGAGAAATGGACAGATTCCTAGATACATATGAATTACCAAAGCTGAATCAAAAATCCTAACCCAGTATCAGTCAAAGAAATTGAAAATGTAATTAAAAACTTACCAACAAAGAAAAGCCCAGGTCTTGATGAATTTACTGCTGAATTCTACAAGAAATTCAGAGAAGATCTACTGCCAGTTCTCTTCAAACTCTTCAGTGAAATAGAAAGGCAAGCAATACTCCCCAAATCATTCCTGGAATGATACCAAAACCAAAGAAGAACTTATTCAAAAAAGAAAACCACAGGTAAATCTTCCTAATGAACATAGATGCAAAAATCATGACTAAGACACTGGTAAACAGAATGCAACAAATCAAGAAGATCGTACACTATGACCAAGTAGGATTCATCCCAGGGATGCAGGGATGGTTCAACGTATGCAAATCAATAAATGTAATACATCATATCAACAATGGCAGGGACAAAAACCACATGATCATATCAATAGATGCAGACAAAATCCAACACCCATTTATGATAAAAACCCTACAAAAAATTGGAATAGAAGGTCTCTACCTCCACCTGATAAAAGCCATCTATGAAAAATCAACAGCCAACATAATACTAAACAGTCAAAAATGGAAGACTTTCACACTAAAATCAGGAAAAAGACAAGGATGTCCACTATCACCACTCCTATTCAATGTAGTTCTGGAAACTTTAGCAATTACAGAAGAAAAAGAAATAAAAGGAATAAAGATGGGAAAGGAAGAAGTTAAGTTATTAGTAAATGCAGTTGAGTTGACATGATTCTCTACATAGAGTACCCCCAAAACACCAAAACTCTTCTAGATTTAATAGCCAAATTCAGCATAGGTGGATACAAAGTCAACACGCAAAAATCAATAGCATTCCTGTCCACAAATAACTGAAAAGGAGATTAGGGAAATAACACCTTTCATAAAATCTTTAACGCATTAAAAAAATTAATAGTGTAATTAAAATAATTTTCAAAAATAGCATGAAAACAATTATTCACATGTTTCCCATACCCAAAATTTGATTATAACCCTGGTTCTCCCATGCTTGGCGACTCTACGTCTCTGAGTTTGCCAATGACCTCAACACTCTGCTTAACACAGGAGAGGACTGTGTCCCCAGGGAAACAGGAAAGCGAGCAGCTGGTGGCTTCCGGACTTTGACAAATTCCCAAGATGCCCAGCTCCCACCTTGTTCCAGCAGGGTAAAAGGTGAAGGTGTCTATCTGCAGTGCTCCAAGGGATGCTCTTGAGGGCAGAGTGCCCAGGCCCTTTAACACTTTGTTGGGTTTTTTTGTTTTTTTCACCCCTGAGGCAGAGGGAGAGTTAATGGATTGCTTTCATTTCATGACCTGGGGCCAGTGTGTTGTCAAACAGTTTCACACCCACATTGAGGAAAGAGCACTACTCACTTTCTCCAGCACACAGGAACCTGCAGCCCTTTCCAGCCTCCCTTCCTGCTGGTAAACGAAGGCCTGAAGCTTCCTGCCTCCCTATAGGCCCAGTAGCCAGGAGCCTTGGGTCTCCAGAGGGTGGGGGTAAAATGTCCCTTCCAAGTCTGCAGCTGGCCCTTCAGAGAAAGACATGTCCACTCGTGCACAGGCCACAAACATGGCCACCTGTCCCGCTGTGGCCTGGGCCTCCCACCCACCCCTGCTCGTCTTCCGCTCCTACCTATGGAATTCTGTGGAATTCTGTGTGGTGCACAGGAAGATGCAGCTTATGGGGGAGCCTGTACAATCAGGGAGCCTGAGCCCCCTTCCAGGCCTGCTTCTGTCTGAAGCCTTGCGATGCACAGACTCGGGCCGAGGTGGCTCCAGGGGTGTGTCCACCCCTCAGGCCGCACAGGAGTCTGTGAGCATCTGTCCCCCTCAACAAGTCAGGGAGCCACGGCTGAGCTGCTCTGCAACAGGACGGTACCACGGACACAGGTGGCAATGTTTCCTCTCCGGAATCCACACAGGGGCAGAGGAGATGCTGCAGACACGGACAGGACACTGACCCCCTGAAATCACCCAGTCGCACTGCTTTTCTTTATGCTCATGTCTCAGTTGTAAGCTTGTGTTCATTTGTAAGTGGGGAG